>NC_056679.1:220532002-220764502 GCF_018350215.1 Panthera leo
TCACTTCTCTGAGAACACCATTTTTTTCTATCTTTAAACTTAAGGCATTGAAATCTATAATCTTTAAGGTTCCTTTTTTACCCTCATGATTTTATAAGGCTAGATTATGCATGCGTGTGTGTGTGTGGTGTGTTTGAAAAATTTCAAATTCTGGAATTCTGTAGAATATGAGGTAGGACATGGTAGGTCACAAAAAAGTTTTGTTTGTATTTTAACAGATTTGTGGAAAAAAAAACCACTCCTTTTCCCTTTGGTGATTTCTTCACATTTTCTAGTTAACTATAAATTTAACATAAGGAATAATGCAGACATTTTTAATGACCAATTAAGGCATCAGTTTTACTGATAGAAGCATTGCTTTTTCTGATGAGCAAAGTCTAGGTGTAGATGAATTGGTTTCCACGAATTTCCTCAATCAAAGTGTAACATATTTATTACACGTTGCTACACGCGTCTAATGCCAGGAATAAATAGTAAAGCCTATTCTGACTGGTAATGTCATAGGACATTTGACAATAAGGTACATAGAATATATTATTGTTTACATTTGTTTCATGAACCTCTCTCTAGAACTTCTTAATGTCCAGAATGGAAGATGGATGAATCCAGAAAAATAGTATTTCCTTGTGTAGTCAAAAGTAGAGAAGCTTTTAGTACAGTGAATCTTTTAAAATGTTTCCTAGGACATTTAGTTCAGTTTGACAAATATTTACATAGCACTTAATGTTGTAGATAATAATTCACATGTCATCCCAGAGTCCTGGAGTCCTAGATGGCATGCCTTGGGATGCCTGTCCTTTATAAAACTATGCACCACTTTTCCAGGGAGTTTCAGTTCTTAACTGAAATAAGAAAAATGGGTTGCTTTCAACAATCTTTATAAAGATTTAAGAATGACATATGTGAAAAATCTTTTAAAGATGAAATGCTGTGAATATAAAGCCTGGGATATAAATCAAGAAGCAGAATACTTCTTCAATCTTCCTGAGCAAAATGATATCAACCTGGTGGTCCATTATCTGTGTCACCTGGAGCTTTTTGAGATGGAGACCTGTAAACACACATGATAAGTCTGCAGTCTTCAAAAGGTCATTAATTAAGAAATGAGTAGAAATATTGAGGAGAAGTATGGCAACAAAAGATTATATTTAAGGCATAACAGCATGTTTGAGCTTTTTGTGAAATAGAAGAATGCAAACCAAATCACTAAAGCAACTGATATTTGCATGAATAAAGAAAAGAATTTTGAAAATTTAATTTCTCGTGTGGAACACAATTATTGTCAATCATCATAAAAAAATATTGAGTGCCTTCTGTGTGTTTTGTGGGTCTAGATATTTGTTTTACACACATAGAGGGTGATGCTATAATTATATGTCTTGTACATATTGAATTTCAATTGCTGAAATGCAAGAGTTTCCACAGTATGTAATTTTTAGATAATGAGATCATTTTGAAAATACAATGTTTTCCTTCTCTGCAAATGATCTAGCAGAATATATGACTTATTAATTTATGTTTTCACTCATCTGTTTTTCAGTTAGTTACTTGCTGTTTGTTACTCTTTGTTTTAGGCACTGAGAATATTACAAGATTCCTTTCCCTTGGGAATCTTATCTTTTTTAAAAAAATTTTTTTGATGTTTATTTTTGACAGAGAAGAGAGAGTGCAAGTGGGGGAGGGACGGAGAGAGAGGGAGACAGAGAATCCAAAGCAGACTCCAGGCTCCGAGCTGTCAGCACAGAGCCTGATGCGGGGCTTGAACACATGAACCGTGAGATCATGACCTGAGCCAAAGTCGGATCCTCAACCAACTGAGCCACCCAGGCGTCCTGAATCTTAACATTTATGTAGATTCTAGAGTTAAGACACTGGGTTGGCTTATCAGCTGTGACGCTTCCGCATGTTTGCATTTCTGAAAAGGATGTGTCAGCTGTCAGTTTTCCAGAGGACCACTGGAAAAATTTTTGATCAAGGCAAAACTGAGTTTACGGCCATATCTCAGAGATATTGCTGGTTCAGTTCCATACCAGCACAGTAAAGTGAATATTGCAATAAAGTGAGTCAAATAAAGGTTTTGGTTTCCTAGTGCATATAAAAGTTATGTTTATACTGTAGTCTGTTAAGTGTGCGTGCAGTATCATTATGTCTAAGGAATGTACAGACCTTGGTTAAAAAATGTTTTACTGCTTAATAATGCTAGCTATCTTGTGAGCTTTTAGCAAGTCCTAATCTTTCTACTGGTGGAGAGTCTTGACTTGATGTTGATAGCTGCTGACTGATCAGGGTGGTGGTGGTTGAAGGTTGGGGTAGCTGTGCCAATCTCTTAAAATGGGACAACAGTGAAGTTTCTGGCCTCAATTGACTCTTCCTTTCACAAATAATTTCTCTGTAGCATGTGATGCTGTTCAACAGCATTTTAACCAGACTAGAATTTATTTCAAAATTGAGTCGTCTCACACTCTGCCACTGCTTTATCAACTAAATTGTAATATTTTAAATCCTTTGTGGTTATTCCAGTAATATTCACAGCATCTTCACCAGAAGCATATCCCATCCAAAGAAAACACTTCCTTTGCTCACCTAGAGGAAGTAACTTCTCATCCATTAAAGTTTTATCATGAAATTGCAGCAACTCAGTCACGTCTTCAGGCTCCATTTCTGATCTGGTTCTCTTGCATCTACACTCACTTCCTCCACTGAAGTCTCAAACCCCTCAAAGTTGTCCAGGAGGATTGGAGTCAGCTTCTTCCAAACTGCTATTAATGCTGACATTTTCATCTCTTTCCACAAATCATGAATATTCTTAATGACATCTATAATGGTGACTTGTTTCCAGAAGTTATTCAATTGACTTTGTTCAGATCCATCATAGAAACCACTATCTATGGCAGCTGAAGCCTTGTGAAATGCATTTCTTAAATAACAATGCTTGAAAATCAAAATTACTCCTTGATTCATGGGCTACGGAATGGATGCTGTGTTAGCAGACATGAGAACAACATTAATCTCATTGTACATCTCCATCAGAGCTCTTGGGTAGCTAGGCGCATTGTCAGTGAGCGGTAATATTTTGAGAAGAATCTTTCCTGATCAGTAGATCTCAACGGTGGGTTTAAAATATTCAGTAAACCATGTTGTAAACAGATGTGTTGTCACCCAGGCTTTGTTGTTCCATTTATAGAGCAGACAGAATAGATTTAGCATAATTCCTGAGGGCCCTAGGACTTCCAGAATAATACACGCTCACTGCCTTCAACTGAAAGTCACCAGCTGCATTAGCCCCAGCAATACAGTCAGTTTGCCCTTTGAAGCTTTGAAGCCAGGCATTGACATTTCATCTCCAGCTGTGAAAGTTCTAGATGGTATCTTCGTCCAGTAGGAGGCTGTTTCATCTACGTTGAACATTGGTTGTTTAGTGTAGCAACCTTCTTTGATTATCTGTGCTAGACCTCTGGGTCACTTGCTGTAGGTTCTACGTCAGCACTTGCTGCTTCACCCTGAACTTGTATGTTCTGGAGATGGGCTTCTTTCCTTCAACCTCATAAACCTACCTCTGCTAACTTCAGACTTTTCTCCTGTAGTTTTCTTGTCTTTCTCAGCCTTTGTAGAATTGAAGAGGGTTGGGGCCTTGCTCTGCATTGGGTTTTGGCTTAATGTTGGGAATGTTGTGGATGGTTTGAGCTTCTATCCAGACCAGTCAAACCTTTTCCACATCATCGGAAAGGCTGTTTCCCTCATCGTTCTTGTGTTCACTGGACTGGTACTTTTCATTTCCTACAAGAACTTTTCCTTGGCATTCCCAACTTAGCTAATTTGTGTGATGCCAGAAGCCTAGCTTTTGGCCTATCTTGGTTTTTGTATGTCTTCTTCACTAAACTTAATCATTTCTAGCTTTTGATTTAAAGTGAGAGATGTGTGACTCTTCCTTTCACTTGAATACTTAGTGGTCATTTTAAGATTAATAATTGGCCTAATTTCAGTATTGTTGCATCTGAGGGAATAGGGAGGCCTGAGGAGAGGGAGAGAGATGGGGGAATGATTGGTCAGTGGAGCAGTCAGATCACATACTATGTTTATCACTTAAGTACGCCGTTTTATATGGGTACAGTTCATGGCACCCCAAAACAATTGCAATAGTAACATCAAAGATTATGGATCACAAGTTAACATAACACATGTAATAGTAATGAAATTGTTTGAACTGTTAAAAGAATTACCAAGATATGATGCACAGACACAAAGCGAACCGATCCTGTTGGAAAATGGTGCCGATGGAATTGCTTAGTGCAGGGTTCTTGCAAACTGTCAACTTGTAAAACATACCATATATGCAAACGGCAGTAACATGAAACACAATAAAATGATGTAGGCTTGTATGTAATTTGCTGCTACAAGGCATGTAATGTTAAATTTATGTGTCAATTTGGCGAGGCCACAGTGCCCAGACACATGTTGACTTATGAATGTTGCTATAAAGGTATTTTAACGCAATTAACATTTTAATTAGGAGACTTTGAGTGAGCAGATTAGGCTCCATTATGTGGGTGGGCCTCACCCAAACAGTTAAAGAGTTTAAGGAAAAAGATTTTTCTCCTCTGAGGAAGGGGAAATTCTGCCAGCAGAATGCCTCTGGACTGGAATTGCAACATCATTCTTCCCTGGGTTTCTAGCCCAGCAGCCCATCCAGGACGTTTTAAGACTTGGCAGCCTTCCCAGTCACATGAGCCCACTTCTTAAAATAAATCTCTCTCTCTCTCTCTCTGTATATAAATACACATTCTATTGATTTTGTTTCTCTAGAGACCCTGACCAGTACAAGTGATAACACCATCTTGACGGAGGTTAAAGAACATCTTGGAAGGGAGAAATCAGGGACAGATATGTATAGCATTTCGTTAAAAATGATTTCTTAATCTGAATAATTTTAAACAAGTCCTGCAATTCGAGGGGCTTGTTTGGAATGGGAAGAGGTTATGGCTCAATAGCTCTGGGTTGATGGAGGTATAGTCCAGGCAGGTACTGATAGGCCACTTGCTAGTCCCAATAGGTACATTATTTCAGTTGGTTCAAAGTCTTCAAGGAGGAAATATCTTCAGGAAGCAGCAGTGAAGTTATTTTGCCTAATCTCAGGGCTTTTTGTTGTTGCATAAAAACAGGGAAAAAAAGGTTTTTCCAGAATTGTTTAGAACTAGGACAGGAAAGTATGCCATTTCACTTCTAAAGTTTATGTGTGTATACAAGATGTTCGAGAATAGAAGAGTCCAACAAGACTTTGGCAGCAAGAATCCTTTCGTGGTGGCCTCTTTGAAATCAATATAAGTATTTATTTCTGATATTGCAAAGGAGTCTCATTAGTGAATTACGTGCTGGGTCACAAGTCAGAAATCCTGGTTGCCAGTTCTGATTCCACGTCTCACTAACTGAAGGACTTAGTAAGTCTTTTAACATCTTTGAGTTTACTGACTTTCCGTATGGGATCCTGGCCAGGATCTGATTCAATTTTAAAATCCTGTTATTTCCTGAATAAATAATAAAAAATGGAGAATATGTAGTAAGTATGAGATTCCTCAGAGGTTGTCTGATCAAATGATGATGGAAAAGAAAATTTGGGACACACTAGACAATAATGGATTTCTCAAGAAGTAGTGACTGAGGCATCTTGAATATAGAGATGATTATTTGAGGCTACCTTTATCATGATAGTTTAATCTACAGTGGTGTAGCCCTTCCATTGGCCACTATAAGTAAATAAGTAAGTAAATAAATATCAGGCTCCTGTGACTATGAAAATTTAGTCATTGAACGGATGAGCAGATCTTTGCAATTGGAAAAGTGATAGCGAATTTGAGTATTTCTGTGTGGTGGCATTCAAGTCAATATGCACACTATTATAGCTGCTCATAGGGACCCTGGGTGATCTTATTTAGAGATACTTTGTCACAGAGTCTAAAATAGTTGCCAGAAGAGTTGAAAGTGTTTTAGAAACCATTTGCTTTATTTCTGTTACATGATAGATAAATACAGCCCTGTAATGCCTGCTATAAATAATGCACTTGTTTAGTAAAATTAGTGTTGCACAGCACTGCGTGTCCTTTTCCTTCACAGTTCGATGGCACTGGGATGGCAGTGAGTTCCTGCCACAGGTATCAGTTGCTGCTTGTGCTGTCATTGGTCTCCAGCAGTGGTTCTGTTAATTATCTTGCGATAGTGTCTGAGGCAGAGAGCAGTCTCTCCTAAAGAGCAGACAGATTTAAAGAGGCAGAATTAATGAAAATTGATTCACACATTCTGTCATGTAGAGGTCTGCTGGGAGCCTTTCTTTCATATCCCCCTCCCCATTTCGTGATGTTGTACAACATGGTACAGGTGGGAATCCCTACCTTGGGATACTAATTATGGAGCTTGAATGGGATTAGCCACAGTGATTGGCAGTGTAATGCATGAAAGGATTTTAAAATTTACTTCATTTAAGGGATTTCGCGAGGGACCAATTCTTTCTTCTGACTTTTATAAGTGGTTATTGAGAAGTTGACAAAGCTGAAAATCCAAGGTCACTAAGGATTATCGGAAAACCTACAAACGAATTATAAATTTTAGTAGTTAATTGTTCAGAATTGTGTACCTGAAAAAGGCATGTGGAGTACTGGAAAGATAAATAACAGATAGATAAATATATCAGTATATGCTGGTAGTTTTTATTTATTGTTATTTTTTAAGTTGATTTATTTTGAGAGAAAGAGCGTGGACACATGCACGCACAAGCGCATGGGTGTAGGAGGGGCAGAGAGAGAGTGAGAGAGAGAATCCCAAGCAGGCTTCTCACTGTTCGTGCAGAGCCCCACATGCGGCTCAATCTCACAAACCATGATCTCCTGCCCTGAGCTGAAATCAACAGTCAGATGCTTTTTAAAATTTTTTTTTTAATTTTTTTTTTTTTTAAGAGAGTGTGCATGAACAGGGGAGGGCCAGAGGGAGAGGGAGAGGGAGCCACTGAATCCGAAGCAGGCTCCAGGCTCTGAGCTGTCAGCACAGAGCCCGATGCGGGGCTTGAACTCACGAACCATGAGATCACGACCTGAGGTGAAATCAGACGCTTAACCGACTGAGCCACTCAGGTGTCCCAGTAGTTTTTATTATTTCATTTTATTTTATTTTTTAAATAAACATTTAAAAAATGTTTATTTATTTATTTATTTATTTATTTATTTATTTATTATTTGTTTATTTATTTTTGAGAGGAGAGACAGAGACAGAGAGTGAGCGAGCAGGAGCATGAGCAGGGCAGAGAGAGAGGGGGACAGAGGATCTGAAGTGAGTTCTCTGCTGACAGCAGACAGCCTGATGAGAGGCTTGAACTCAGGAACTGTGAGATCATGACCTGAGCCAGTCTGAATACTTAACTGACTGAGCCACCCAGGCATCCCAGTTTTTAATTGTTTTAATGAAAGGCTCTGTGTTTTGGAATTTATACTTTAACATACAAAAATAGCAGATTTTTAATCTGAAAATTAATTTAATAAGACAACTCGATAATCACCAAGACCTTTTTATACTACTCATAACTGACCATTACCAATTTCTTCCGAAAAGTGAAGCAATATGACCGTGAATCAATATGACCGTGAATCAAAGTGATCTAATCCTGAATGCTAGGGGTTATGTTTTCTTCACCAAGGAAATAGTTGATATAAATTCTAAGCTGCTGTAACAATGGCAACAACAACAAAAAACCCCACCAAAACAGTTAAGCAAGATAAATACTCTCCTGCAGGTCTCCAATTTGAAGATTTAAGCAGTGCAAATAATACCTTAGATACAGCCGTTCCAAAGAGTGTGGTCCAGGGCTCACGGTGTGCTGTCTTCATCTTCTCCTGTGGTCTGGGAGCCCAGATCCTACCCTCCTTCCTGCGGGGAGAAGAGAAGTTACATGTGGGAGTATCCCCCTCCAGGAAGGAAGGAGGCGTGTTTTCTGGATTTTTAAAGGCAGAACCCTGAAGGCACATATCACCTTTGTTTCTCCACTGTTAATCACTGGCCAAGTGCTGCTGCCCAGCGAAATGCCCACTTTGATGGAGGAAGCAGAGGAAGGATATCAGAGAAGAGACAGCATGAATAGGAAATGGAAAAAGCAAGTAAGATGAACAATTAGAATCAGCAAGTTGAAAGACTTAATAATGGCCTGAGTTTTCTTAAGAATTCTCATGATTTCACATTTGATACATTAAGAATCCTAATAAGAATTAGAAATTTAATATGGAACATAAATAATGATTTGGATAAAAAACAAGTCCTGTGAAGTCTTTTTTTTACATATTTAACAGATGTTGAGCATAGTATTTTAGATAAAATGTGAAATAAGTATAGGAAGAAATAAGGAATGGTAGTAAATACAAATATAATGATATAAGTCATATTTATCTTTTGTATTTATCTTCTCAAGTATTCTTTGTTCTTCAAGTGGACGGAAATATGTCATTCCTTATAACAAAATGAAGATTTCTAAACAGAATTTATACCTCCTTGAATGCTACAAATATAATATGTAGCAGTGTTACTATTATCGCATAAAAGTGTTTTGATCAGTATTTGCTATCATAACATGTGCTTATTCTTTCCAGAAACATGTCTAAACCTCTGAACGTTTGTAAAAATGCTGTTAGAACTTTGAGCAGTACACAGGGAAATACAACAGTCAGGACTTATTACTTCAGGCCACTTAACAATCTGTCATTTTATTTATTTATTTTTTTAACTTTTTTTTTTTTTTTTTTTTTTTTTTTTAATTTTTGAGACAGGGAGAGACAGAGCATGAACAGGGGAGGGTCAGAGAGAGGGAGACACAGAATCTGAAACAGGCTCCAGGCTCTGAGCTGTCAGCACAGAGCCCGACGGGGGGCTCGAACTCATGGACCACGAGATCGTGACCTGAACCGAAGTCAGCCGCTTAACCGACTGAGCCACCCAGGCGCCCCAACAATCTGTCATTTTAAAATAAGGGATTTTTCAGATGAGATTTACAGCATCAAGTTTTCTGAAGGAAGTATTAGTGGAATTATTCAGGTCAAGAATTACAGTCTAATAAAATCAAAGATGTCCTATTACTTTATAGATACGTTGCATCCGTTTTTGGCACTTCTAACTTGCTTATCCAAAAACATAGCGTAACAATTTAGGACAGATTGAGAGTGTTATATTATTTGATACTGTTTGTAGGCTACACATAAACAGGTATATACCCAAAAAGTGGAAGCAAAAAAAAAAAAAAAAAAAAAGCCTTAAGGCTTTATAAATACAATCTTACTGAATTCCCTATGTTTATATTTGGCTAATCAAAGTTTAAAAATATAAACCTTGACAGTATCCTATGCTTAATACAAAAGGGGAATGACATCAACATTGTTCTGAATAAAAATAAATAGATAAAAACTTCTGTTTCTAGCAAGTGGTTTTATTCCATAAATTAATATCTATTGGCTTTATTTTTTAAATTTTATTTTATCTGGTCTTTAATATATTTGGAATAAAAGGGATTGAATTATATTGGTAGTTTTTAAGATAGCCATGACTCAGAATGGTAAAATTTGCATTTATACATCCTTGCAAACTGGAGTTCTGCACTGAAAAACATGTGAAATAAGGGTTTGTTAGCTTTTCCTGAAAGTACTATTGTTTGGGGGAATTTATATTTCCATGTGTACCCCTGACTTTGTTTATCTCTGAAGCAAAGAAAATAGGTAGTTCTCTCTTCAAAGTAACCTGATGTGGAGATTGGGAAAAGATTAGATGCTCTTCAGTATAGTGCTTATAAGGGTACAAATGTAGAATTTTGAGGTAGAATCCGTTGTAGCTACAGAAATATATATTTGTAGCTACATGAATCTATTATTTGTAGCTATAGGAATATATGAAGGCCAGTTTTTCAAACTCACACATTGTTTCCATTTATGCTGTTTTTAGTCCTATGAAAACATATCCCTTGATTATAACTAGTTAATGCATTGAAACCACTTAGAAGTAACAATTCCAAAAGACAGTGAGAGAGAGAGAGAGACAGAGAGAAAGAAGTAATAATTGCTTTTCATAACTTTTATATTCCATAGCATACATATGTATCAAATCACATTGGTTTAATAAAGTTAGATATTAACATTGAGAAGAGGAAGACGATGCCTTTATGGTTTTGTTCTTTGGAGCAAAAAGTGTCAGGATGACTGATGTAGGTTGAAGCTGTCAGAGAATGGACTCGGGGGTGGGAGGTGAGTAGAGTTTAGAAGCACCAAGACCTTCATTTTACTTTAGCACTCCCTGCTTCTCTCCCTCTGCCCCCAACACACACACTTAATGACGATGATGTGGCTTCCCTGATGCATACTGGATCAGGAACTAAGTATGCCCAACATCTCTCACGCTCACTCAATTGGGAGGACTCTATAGCAGAAGGCTTCTTTCCAATATCTGAAAAATCATACTCAATACCCAAATAAAAATGTTACTTGGTAATTTATTCTGTTTCATATCTTTTTTTTTTTCAGGGCACTATGCTATGAAATCATTTAACTAACTTCTGTAATTCTCATCACCGATTTAACCCATCCCCCCACTAATCTCCCCTCTGGTAATCATCAGTTTGTTCTCTTAAATTAAGAGTCTGTTCTTGGTTTCTCTGTCTGTCTGTCTCTTTCTCTCTTATGTTTTCCCTTTGCTAGTTTGTTTTTTTTTCCTTAAATTCCACATATGAGTGAAATCATGTGGTATTTGTCTTTCTCTGATAGACTTATTTCACTTAGCATCATACTATCTAGCTCCATCTATGTTGTTGGAAATGGCAAGATTTCATTCTTGTTGAATACTTTGGTTTCTTGTTAATTTTTTTAAAAATTTATTTATTTTTGAAAGAGACAGAGGTGGTGTGAGTGGGGGAGGGAATGACAGAGGGGAGAGGGAATGATAGAGAGGGAAAGAGAGAATCCCAAGCAGGCTCCACGCTTCTAGTGTAGAGCCTGATGTGGGGCTCAATCCCACAAAACTGTGAGATCATGACCTGAGCCAAAACCAAGAGTCAGACACTTAACTGATTGAGCCCCCAGGCGCCCCTCTGGTTTCTCTTCAGATCGAATAAATATTTCACTTTTTTATGGCTGAATAATATTCTGTTGAGTGTGTGTGTTTGTGTGTGTGTGTGTGTGTGTGTGTGTACCACATCTTTATCCATTCATCAGTTGATGGATACTTGGGCTGCTTCTGTATTTTGGCTATTGTGAATAATGCTGCTTATAAACATTAGGGGTGCATGTTCCCCCTTTCAATTAGTGTTCTTATATTATTTGGGTAAATATGTAGTAGTGCGATTCCTGGAACCTAAGTTCTATTTTTAACTTTATTTTTTAGTCATAAAATATAATGTATTTTAATTTACTAGTTTAAGATGTAACAACATTCTTACGAAATTTTTGTAATCATTTGGGTAATTAATGTAACATTGCTCTAGTTTTAGTTCCTTTACCATGTGATGGCATTACTGATAAAGAAATTATTTGATTAATTGAGAAATTCTTTTACTATTTTTAAAAAGTATTAGTTCTGTTTTCTACTCTTAACATTTTTTTTTGCTTGTAAAGAAGACTACCATAATTTTTTTTTGAATATGAAATTCATTGTCATATCGGTTTCCATACAACACCCGGTGCTCACCCCAACAGGTTCCCTCCTCAATGCCCATCACCCACTTTCCACTCCCTCCCATCCCCCCATCAACCCTCAGTTTATTCTCAGTTTTTAAGAGTCTCTTATGGTTTGGCTCCCTCCCTCTCTAACTTTTTTTTCCCCCCTTCCCCTCCCCCATGGTCTTCTGTTAAGTTTCTCAGGATCCACATAAGAGTGAAAACATATGGTATCTGTCTTTCTTTGCTTGACTTATTTCACCTAGCATATCACTCTCCAGTTCCATCCACATTGCTACAAAAGGCCATATTTCATTCTTTCTCATTGCCAAGTCATATTCCATTGTGTATATAAATCACACCTTCTTTATCCATTCATCAGTTGATGGACATTCAGGCTGTTTCAAAAGAAGACTACCATAATTTGATCATTTATTTTGTTAATGTTAAAGTGTGCCTTAAAGGTTACTATTTCAGCAATTCACTTTCATTTTTAGTGCTTCTATTAGTTTTCAATTTGCTGCTGTAATGAATTACCACCAAACTGGCTTAACCCAATACAAACTGAGTTTTTTTAATAGTTCTGCAGGTTAGGAAGTTGAGGTGGGTCTCACTGGGTGAAGTCAAGATGTTGGCAGGGCTGCTTTCCTTCTGGGGTTGTAGGGGTGAACCTGTTCCCTTCCTTTCCCGCTCAGACGGGGGCTTCCGCATCCCTGCGCTCACGGCCCTCTACCTTTATCTTCCAGGCCGGAAGTCCTGCCTGTGTCTGTCCGAGCTCCATCCGCACATCTTTTCTCTTGCTCTCCCTGTTCTGCCTCACTGCCCACTTGCAAGGACCCTTGTGATGAGATTGCCTTGACCAGATAATCTAAGACGATCACCCCGTTATGAAGTCCTTAACTTGATCGGGTATATCAAAGTGTCAGGAAAAAGACATTCAATACATACCTTGACTTAATTAATCAAAATAGAATTTGGAAGGTTTTTTTTTTTTTTTTAAAACATCAAACAATAATATGATGGAAAAATTTTGGAGATTATATTTGAAGTCAGTGGTTTTTATTTTTTATTTTTTTTACAAATTTGTTTAATGGCAAAAAGAAAATAATTCCTGCTAATAATACATTGCATATGTTGGACTTATAATGGAATAAAGAATTTTCTTGCCTCTTCTACATAAGAGGAATTTCCTTCAGCACATTTCATTAGATACAGTAGTATTAAGTTGGTACCATTATTTTTCCAAATTACAAGCTGAGATTGAAAGCAGTTAACTTGCCCACATTAATAATACTTAATTAATAATTAGGTCTGTATTTGCAAATTAAGTGTTCTTAGTAAAGTTTCAAATATATAAAATCTTTCACTTCTTCATAAGCTTTTCCACCTTGAAAACCTTTCAGCATAAGTATGCTTTATTTTGCTCATTGTTTTAAAATAGTTAAAAATTGGAGAAGAATATTATCTTAGAACAAAACTTAAACTTCAGCCCACATAGGATTTGCTGAAAACCTCAGAATGTATCATTGTCTCCATGGATTAGCCTTATAAAGTTGAATGATTTATAGCTGATAAGTTCTCTGTGACCTATCAGTCACAGGAAATGAGCATAGAAAAACACCAAATGCTCCCAAATAAATATCACATTTTGAATAAAAACTAGTACATATAACAATAGGATGAATTAGTATCCATAATGAAAAATGATATTAGAAAGCTGTACTTAAAGCAGATGAACATAAGGGAAGGGAAGGAAAAATAAGATAAAAACAGAGAGGGAAGCAAACCATAAGAAATTCTGAAATACATAGACTCTCTTAAATACAGACAGTTGCTGTAGGGATGGTGGGTGGGGGAATGCACTAAATGGGTGAGGGGCATTAAGGAGGGCACTTGTTGGGATGAGCCCTGGGTGTTGTATGTAAGTGATGAATCACTAAGTTCTACTCCTGAAACTAATACTACACTATATGTTAACTAACTTGAAGAAAGAAAGAAAGAAAGAAAGAAAGAAAGAAAGAAAGAAAGCAAGCTGTACTAGGAAACTTTGATTTTAGATATGTCACACGTTAAATATTTTGTGTCTGAAAATTAGTGACTGTAAAAGCAGAATGAGTAAAAGTAACTGATTTAAGGAACATGAAACACAAAGGACATTAGAAAATGTGCTAAATCCCTACCTTGGATTCAGATTTGCTTGTGCTTCCAGACAGATCTAACGTCATACCCCATGTTTTCTGGTAGAGATTATCCTCTGTAACTGAAGCAGAAAAGAAAACACAAAAAAACAAAATGTGAGTTAAAGCATAAGGGGTATTTATATTCACATTGTAAAGATGAGTCCTACGGGTCCTATTTTCCTTCTGCTCTCTGCAGCTGATATTAGAGGGTCTCAAGTAGCATGACACGATTTAAATATTCATGTAGATGGAGAACTTGTCACTACAAACTCCTAAGCAGTTTCTTTGACTTCTGTCGTCTCCCCCCATTCCGTTGTCCACGTGGCTGGCAGACCTGTGCAGCTGCTGTTACTCAAGTGCCCTCCACTTCTGTGTTCTTCTTCCCTCCTCCTCTTTCCCTTAGATCCCATAATTTTTTTTTCTTCCCATCATCTGGAATACTCCTCTGGTTCTTGCCTCTTCACTTATCTAAATCATCCACTAGTGTGTGTCTCTGAATTCAGAGACACTGTTTTGAGTTGTTACACTAGTTTCTAGAACAAGCTACAACAAATATCCACTTAGCAAACTCACGGACATCCCCCTCTTGTCACTGATGCACAGTGCAGTGACTTTACTAGTCAGATTTCTAAAAATGTTCACATTATTTGCTAGCATATATTTTTTTGTTTTTTTTTTTTTTCTGATTCAGTTGCTTCCATAAAATGGTTCTCATTATTTTGGTTTGGTAATGGATGGTTGCAAGGTTATTTTTGTCACTGAAATTACAAATCATATTCAGTGCCTTTTTTTTTTTTTTTTTTTTTTTTTTTTTTTTGCGCCTGAACAGGGACCTGATCCCTGGAGCAGTGCTTTTGACCTCAGATAGTCAGTCTGGGTGATTGTATTTGAATCAAGCATCATGGGCGTAGGGACTCCTTAGTAATCTACTTGAATTTTATAAAAAGAACGTATAGATGATGGTAAACAGCTGTTCCCCTTTTCATTAAGAAGAACAAATGAGAAGATAAGCATAATCGCAAGAGACAGGATTCAAGTTAGTTAATAGGGATTTTGTTTGCTCTTTTGTTTGCAAAATAAATTGTTGCTGAAGATTTATAAGAACTAAGAGAATACTAATGTTTCTTAAAGTGAAAATTTAAGAATTTTAGGACCAAAAGGGAATTAATCCATGAGACTTCTATTTGACTGCCAACATATATATTTCAGCCATGTCTGTGGCTTTCTATTCCTTCTGTTTCAACTTTACTCTGGTACCCCACATTATGCTTCTAATAGCAGTTGGCTTCTCCACTTCCTCCTCTTCCACTTGTTCAACAGATAGTGTAAAAAAAGCCATTTGTTTTTCTTTTGAAGCATGTTAAATCATCCCCCTGCTACAAGTGTTCTATTGCCTTTGCTTTGCATTTAGAATAAAACCCACACTCCTCAGCGAGGCCCACGAAATTCAACGTGATCTCTTTATTTCACACACTTATCTCCTGTCCTACGTCTTCACTCCATATTTTCAACACCCTGAATTTGGTTCTCTTCCTTGAATTTATCACTCTTGTTCATATTTTAGAGTCTTTGTAATTGATACTTATTCTGCCTGAACGTGCACCCCTAGGTTTTCACATGCTCGGCTCTTTCTTTTCAGTCTGGTCTTTGCCAAAAGATCACCCCCACAGGAAATACTCAATGACCATTTTATTCTAGCTCAGGCTGCCTTCCACTGTATCCATCCCTATGAACCTGTTTATTTTCTCCACAGAAACTAACACTATACAAAATCATCATGTATTTAGGTGTTGATGTGTCTATGGTTGTCCTTGTCTGTCTTCTTCAAGAACATGTACATTCTAGGACAGAAACCCTGCCAGTTTTCTTTATCTCTGCATCCCCGGGGCCTAACCCAGGCATAACCTAAAACAGGCATAACCTGACAAATGATACATATGGCAAGTCTCATGTTTAGAATACCACTGGATTCAAGAAACAAGTTCAGACGGAAAAGACATAATGCTTCATGAAAATCATTGTTGATGCAGCTTTCATACTTTTTGGTTTCTTTGAAAGCCTAATTATTGAAGTCACTCTGCTGTTAATTAATTTAGTACATGGTACATTAAGGTTTTTTTTCTCCCCTGTAATGTTCTATATTAGCAAATATTAAAAGAATCTCCATGGGTATATGAATGCAAACGTTTTCTCTAATGGGACTACCCATGGAGAAAATTTTATAAATCTATGCTTAAAACAATATTAATTATACCTGCAGTGAAGCAAAAACAAAATAAATAGCAGCTGTTGCTGTAATATAATACATTTAGTTTTTAATAGCTAGTACTAGATTTGCTGCTTTTTCTTTTGAACATCTCTAAGTGGAAATGATAGCAATTAACTTAAACTATACAGCATCTGTGAGCTGACTTGGTTTAGTCTTATAGCTGATCACTTTCCCAAAAAATAGAGTGTAGCATCTGCTGGCTAACTGTGTAGAGAAAATGGTCCAAATAGATTTCTATGTACCAACAATCTTCAAACAGTGCTTCTATAATGTTTATGTACATATAATGACACTCTATTTTCCCACAAATAATAACTGTGCATAGTAGTATGTTATCATAAGTGTTTTGAATAAAATATGATCAGAATATTACTGTGAAGTGTCGTTAGATTATTGGAGATGTTTTCCTAGCTGGCAACATAGCCAAACCCAATAACATCAGAATTATCAGTGAGCACATGATACTGGTTTGGCAGCAGATGTATTCGAATGATCAAGTGAAACTTCTTGCATATACCTTCCAAACGGGTATAGGAAACATTAATGTTTGATGCTATTGTTCTGTTCTATTTTAAGACTGATGATAAATCTTCCAGAGGTAACAGCTAACTTTATCTGTAACATAACAATTTATATGACATCCAGAGAAGTGATGTTAGTTAACTAAATATGTGAAAATAACCATAGATATAAAAGACTCTTAGCAGTATGTTGACATGAAAAAAAAAGAGGCCAACTGAAATTCCAGGTTTATTTTCATTTTTTCAATATGTATTCATTTTTGAGAAAGAGAGAGAGACAGCGTGATAAGGGGAGGGGTAGAGGGAGAAGGAGACACAGAATCCGAAGCAGGCTCCAGGCTCCGAGCTGTCAGCACAGGGCCACACATGGGCCTCGAACTCATGAACCTCGAGATCATGACCTGAGTTGAAGGTGGATGCTTAACCGACTGAGCCACCCAGGCACCCCCAAAGGTTTATTTTAAATGTTTAGTTTTTATTACAGGGTTATAAACCTATCCCCATGTTTTCTTCTCTCCATACTTTTTTTTGAGTATATATTTTCCTAACATTAAATACCAACTAAATGTTAACTTCCCTAAATGTATATAGATATATACAGATGTATATAAATGTATACAGAGCCTCCTATCCATCCAGGTGTCAAATGGTCTTACCTTCGTATCTTGCAAGTGCTTCACCATTGCTTTGTTAAAAACCTTATTCTCTTTCTTCCCGTACTTCCCCAATCGACTTCTCAATCTGAGTTCTCTACTTTAATACTATCATCAGTATCCCAGATTAGATACTCTAGTATATTTTACATTAGTTCATCTCTTATACCACCCTGTATAGGTTACCCACTAACTCCTCATTCTGACTTAGAACTATCTGTGTGGATGATGGATCTTTTTTGTATCTCCATTACCATATCTTTTTTCTTTTTCTTTTTCTTTTCTTTTTTTTTTTTTTTTTATTCTTTTATTCCATTGCTCTTACCTTCATTAGGTTATCATGTCCTCTTATCTGGACTACTGCCATGTTTTTTCTAATTGGATTCTCTGCACATTGTTCTTACCTATCCAATCCAATTACTTTTGTGATATAGAAAGTGGATCAAGTTATAGCCATAGTTTAGACTTCAAATGGCCTGGAATTATCCATAGTATAGAGCCCAGTTTCATTTATGTGGCATTAAGGACCCTCGACAATTTGAACACAGTTCTCGTTTTCAGTATCATCTGTTGTGGTTCTCCTTGTTCCGGTCCCAGTTTAAATAGCACTCCTCTACAGTTGCCTTCCTAATCTATGCAGGGGAGAAAATCCATGCACCTTGCATTTTGCTTCCACACCTGAAATAAATTCATCTATTATAATAGTTAAGTATGGAATTATAATACAGTATTCATTTTTCTCTACAGGAACAATATGTGTGCTAGGTTAACCAAGACATAAAATGGTTAAAGAGTATGTGGTGAATGAAAGAGGGATAAATGGATCATTCTTAGGAATTGGGAAATGGCATGCATGGAGAAGTGATTATATGTGTGTGTTTATGAAACTCAAAAATAATGGTACATAACATAATGATTGAGCACTGTTTGTAGTAGGATGTGTACATGTGGTTGGATAGAAGTAAGCATTTCTGAACACGTATCCAGTTGAGAGGGCTACTTCTAAGTGCTTATTTTCATGTTCTACCAGAATTCAATTTTGCCTTTTGTTTCATGAAGTAATCACTCTAAATAGTTGGAGAAGAATGGATATGACATACACGGTAAATACTTAAAATCTTTTGTGTTCCACAGTTTGATTTCCTTAGGTACTAGATGTATTTGAACTCACACTAGTACGCCAATGTGATCAACTTTTAAAAATTATACAAATCATCTTGTCTGTATGTGGTAAATCCATAACATTTCTTTTTCCATTTTATCATCTGGCCCCCTTTTTTATTTATTTTTATTTTTATTTTTTTTCAATATATGAAATTTATTGTCAAATTGGTTTCCATACAACACCCAGTGCTCATCCCAAAAGGTGCCCTCCTCAATACCCATCACCCACCCTCTCCTCCCTCCCACCCCCCATCAACCCTCAGTTTGTTCTCAGTTTTTAAGAGTCTCTTATACTTTGGCTCTCTCCCACTCTAACCTCTTTTTTTTTTTTTTTCTTCCCCTCCTCCATGGGTTTCTGTTAAGTTTCTCAGGATCCACATAAGAGTGAAAACATATGGTATCTGTCTTTCTCTGTATGACTTATTTCACTTAGCATCACACTCTCCAGTTCCATCCACGTTGCTACAAAGGGCCATATTTCGTTCTTTCTCATTCTGGCCCCCCTTTTTAGTATTGATCTTCAGTAAAACTAAAATAATTCACCATAAACTAAGAGAACTTGGGGAAATATCTAAGATTCCAATTATGTCATTTTACACTTCACCCAAATATAAAATGCTGTGCCAGCTTTGTAAAGAATTTGATAGGCATTCTGTGAATCAAAGAAGTTCAAGACAATAGGAAATTTTCTTTTTTTTTTCTTTTTTGAGAGAGAGAGAATGAGTGCATACAAGCAGGTGAGGGGGAGAGAGGGAGAGAGAGAGAGAGAGAGAGAGAGAGAGAGAGAGAGAGAGAATCCCAAATAGGCTCTGCACCAGCAGTGCAGTGTGGGGCTCAATCCCACAAGCCACGAGATCATGACCTGAACTAAAATCGAGAGTCAGATGCTGAACCCCTAAGCCACCCAAGCACCCCATGACAACAGGAACATTTTGACATCAGCACCATATGTCCCTTTCCAGGCTCGTTTCTCATTTGGTCATCAGCCATGTCTCTCGTTGAACCCCATTACCTGGAAGCGTCAGGCCCTCCTGCCTCTGTGCTCTGGATTATGCTATTGCTTCTGACCTCCTAGCAAACTACAGCTCACGTGCCATCGTGACAGTTGTCTGCTCTAACACAGCCACCAGAGCCAAATCCTATGTTATTAACTACTCCTTACGTGTATCTTAAAAGCATTCTGTTTAAAAACCCAAGTCAGCAAATTGTACCTTGCCTTCGCACATCAGGTAAGCTTTCATCATAGTCATTCTGTGCTAGAACTCTTCGTCTCCCAAACCAGTGGATTTCAGATACTGTGGCTCAAGCACATAGGACCTAGTATGAAGGCAATCAGTAACTGATGAACTGAAGTCAGAGAGCCCCTACAAACTAAATCCTTGAGCGAGATGATTTTTGCTTTCTCTTCTTTTCTCATTAAAATGTAATGAAACAGCATTTCTAGAGAAAAGGTTTGGTGGAGGCACAGTGAAATTAATGACAGTGAAATTAATATTAAAATTTCATCACGTCATTATAATATCTGCAGTGTCTACTGATATTTCTCTGGGATTTCATTTCTGTATCCATCATACTTTCCACTGAGTCTTTCATATATTCTAAAAACAGGCTGCTTTTGATCTTAAAAGTGTGCTTTCCTCCCTTTGAATTATAAAAGATAGCCTAGGCCTTTCATTAAGTGTCTGGAAATAGTGTCCAGAAGAAAACAAAATGCATCTTTATTTCCATTCACACAATATTCTATACTGAGCAGGTCAAGGTTATGAGGCCCTGCTTTTTATCTTTAGCTTTTTTTTTTTTTTCTCCTCCACTCAGGTCTTACCAGTGTTTTACTTGAGTTCTCATTTTCTGTGCTGCCAGTGTTATCTATATTTTGGAAGTACTTTGCTGTATCCAGTCTACCCATTTATGTCTCGTGTATTCCATCATCTTCTTTTATACAGAACCACTTCCAGTCCTGGAAGCGTTTGAGGACTCTCCTCTATATTTCACTTAAAACAGCATCACCCTGGAAATCAATTTAGTTGCTTGTATACAGAAAATAGAACTTATGCTCATCAGCGTATTGGTCCATTTTCTTAAAAAAGTCTTTATTTGTGTCTTGTGGTTTAGCTTTACACACATGGTAATTGAAGATGTTTAAAAAAATAGTTTATTCCTTGAAAAAGTTTTAAACATTCATTTCTCCGAATCTATGCCAATGGCAGGGATCTTCACTTTGGCATGTCATCAGGTTTGCTCTCCATGATTATAGCACATGGGTGCTTTTTATGGGTACCAATTCTTCTCTACTTGAGTTTATCTAGATGGAGACAAATGCTTTTGCATTAGCAGAATACAAAAATTTAGAAAATGTAAACTTTTCCTATTCTCACAGCTTGTTATAACTTTATTATTGAATAATTTTTTAAAAGTAAAAGATAATAAAAATGAATAAATTATTCTATTTAAATACAAGGCAAAGTTGGAAATACAAGGAATTATAAATTAAGTCACCTATTTTGTAATGCTCTTTATTGAAGACTAAGAAGACTCAAAACTTTGAGCCATAAGAAGTCAATACATGACCTCAGTTATAATTAAACTGCTTATACAGGAGGACAAAATACCCACTTAAGTACAATATTAATATATTTGGACACTTGCATTGAGTGTTTATATATCACCATCCCTCAGAAATGACAGGATATTGATTAAGGATATAGCCTTTCTGTAAAATAAAGTGCTGATAATAAACATTTTCATCATTTTTTGTAGTAGCATTTACAAGGTCTTGCATGTTGAGTTTTAACTTATTTTTGCCCCATACTTAATGTTAAAGTACCCATTGCTTTAAAGATTTGGAAGCACTGAGAGTCTTGGGCTAGGATATCAGAATGAAGTCGTAGGTATCGGGAGAAGGAGATGAAATTCACGTCACCCAGTGCCTCACCGTACTCATGCGGTTATCAGTTATTAAAGTTTTTATCAGTGATTCTGTGCACCACTGCATTTGGAAGGCTGCTATTGTCTAGGTCTGTCAGATAATGAATGTTTGCTCTTGTTTTTATGTGGTCATAGTAGTATGAGGTGTAAAAATTCTAATGTAAACATCTGAAGCTAAATTTTCTTAGGGAAGCTTACCATAGAGTTTTACAAATGTAGTTTACCAAGAACTAGGTAGCATGCTGATTCAATATATTACATGATGATACGGGTTAACAGATGTATATTAAATAACAACTCAATCCATTGCAGTGACAGGTATTAGAAATTAAATGAAGAAGAGTAAATCAACGTAATGCTTACATTTATTAAATTACAAAACAATAACGTATGGCTTTAAATACATGCAATCCCCGAAACAAGTTGATATGAATAGATACACACAGCTGTAATGTTTAAGTGCTTTTATTGTTAGTTTTTAAAATACAACTACACTAAAGTCTCTACTTTGGCAAAATGGACAACATATCCATATTTACACAGTTTTTGACAAATTTCTGTTAAACCAGGTCTAAACATAAGAAAACAGTGATATTTGATCTGTGCTTTTTTAGCACTACTCATTAGTAGAAAAGGATGGTGACCTTATTTATTTTTAAACTGTTGCTATTGTTGTGGCGTTTCATGGAGTGATAATTGGATATCTCCAAATAACCTCTGAAGACCAATTAAAAAAAGGAAGATATGCAGTTCGCCAGTCTGTGTTGCAATTAAATGTCTACTTTGACACTCAGTAGAGGTTTAACTTCCACAGATACAAATTTTGTTCATGCTATATTCTTACATACATTATACTTAGGGAAATATACTAAAATATTTTCTTTCATTTGACAGATGAACCAATTATTATATTTCACACGTGGGCCAATTATTTTGTTTCACACACTGTAAATATTTTTGGCCTTTTAAATCACCGTGTCATTATAAGAATACAGCTTTGTTGCTTGAACAACAAACTAAACACTGTACTTTAAAATATGCTACTTTGATGTTCCTAGGTGAAAGAGGCAATTTTGAAAACAGATCTTTACACACTGATATTTACCTTTAACACAATTGCAATTATAAAAACATCCTAATTGGGTATGTGTAGTTATTTGCTTAACTTCTTATTTGAAAACTTGATATAAGGACGATAATTTTTACTTGTGGAAGAACAATGAAGAGACATTTGAGTAAGAATGGCATGACATCTGTGACCCTGTGATTTAGTGAACTAACTATAAAGCAAAAGTAACATTTTATTCTAGTGTGAGTATAGACAAAGAGCTCACAGAGGGGTCAATAATTCTAGAAGAAGACCCAATATTTAGATATATGTACTATTATAGTATGTACATATAGTTTGCTATGCAATAGTTACTTACTGTATTAACTGTGCACTAGTTTTTTTTTCCCCAAGTTTTCTTCATACATAGATTGACTTATTTTTAAACCAACCTCATTAGGTATGCCCTATTATCCCTGTTTATAGATGACAACACCGAGACCAGTGTCTCTGAGCTTTCTGGGAGTCACACAGATGATAAGTAGCAGAACATTTATTTCTTAATACTACAACGTTATGGTAAAAGGGACATTCCAAGTCCATGGTAAAAAATGGCCACATTACCAAACATTTTGTAGTTGATTGCCAGATTATTTGCAAAAACAGTGGTTAAATGCTTACCTGATAGCATGTGCAGAGATAGATGCCTAAGATTTAAATATAAAAACACAACTATGGAAAAACACAACTACGGATGGCTATCTGTAACATTCCTGGAAGAGGCATGCCTTTTGAGGTGACACACTATTAGCACGTTTAAATTATAAAAACATTCTTACGTGTCAGGGAAAAAAAATGATTTCTCAGTAGAACAATTGGCTAAAAAGTATAAAACGATGAAACTTTTAATTACCAATTAGAACTAACAATTAACCAAATTCACATGAATGAGTATTTTTAATGATAAAAATGGATTTGTAAAATGTTAATTAAGAGCATAGGCCAGGATTTGATAAGAGGGGTCGTTTCTGTAATACTGGTGTGATTCAAGGCAATACGCTTTTCTGGTAAGGCAATTTCTCATTCTGTGTCAAAGCTATTAAAAACACATATGCTCTTTGAACCATAAATTCTACTTCTAAGGCATTACAAACACATTTCCTGTAAGAATATGTCTATCGGTAGAAACCGGACTTAATAAACTCCTGAACATGACACCACACAAGAAATACTTTAGGCAGTCAGAGATGGCTACTAAAAGTTAGCTATGGTTACTGTGAAATAATGTCAGCCGTTAAAGAGTTTGACTGTTTTAATACGGATTTTGTATTTTTCATTAGGTAGAGATAAAAATCACTGTAAGAGAAAAGGATTTTTAAAAATGTATTGCTGCCTTTAATATATTACCATACCTTTAATACATAAAATATGAGTTAATATTTCAAAATATGTAACCACTATGGACCGTAAGTAAAATAATCAGTATAATGCTTTATGTGTAATTATCTTTAATAGTTTATCTTCCCCCAAATATTAACCTGAACACAGTCTTACAAATAAAAATGCTAAAAATCTAGATGAGAGCAACCTGGAGAAAATAGCATTTTGTGTTAATATATTGAAACGCTCAAGGAAGACAAATGTATCTGATGATTTTTGCATTATTTTTGTAACAATTTGTCATGTCAATATTCCTGCCACCACCCGAAAATATTTTTTCATAAGAGCTTATGCTTAATGGAAACCAACAGAATGTATTTTTATAGAGATCTATATATTTACATATATATCTATACGTATTATTTACATGTGTGTATCTATATCTGTACTTACATATGGATGTATATAGATGTATCTATCTCTAGAGAGAAGAGAGAGATGATTGATAGATAGAGATTTAGTATAAAGAATTGGCTCATGTGATTAAGGAGACTGACAAGTTCCAAGATCTTCATGGTGAGTCAACAAATTGGAGACCTAAGATCCACTGTGGAGTCCCAGTTTAGGTCCGAAGACCTGAGAACCAGAGGCAGTGATGTTGTGGTTCCTGTCAGAAGGCCTGCAAGGTCAAGACCCAGGAAGAGCTTATGTTTCAGTTCAGCGGGAGAATTTCTCTCTTAACCCCCAGAGGATTACCTTGTTTGTTCTGTCTAGGCCTTCATCCAACTGGGTGATGCCCACCCATATTAGGGAGAACAATATGCTTTAATTGGTCTATACGTTTAAATGTTCATCTCATCCTAAAACATCTTCACCAAAATACCCAGGACAATGTTTGACCAAATGTCTGGGCACTCAGTCAAGTTGACACATATAATTAACCATCTCATAAAAGAATGTGAATATGTATGTACATGTGTGTGTACGTATATATGTGTGTAATATATAGTAAAATTATATATCAATATATAAAAAGGTATAAATATGCAAATTTCATTTTTAAATTGGGCAGTAGATTCTAAATGCATGCATTGATATATCCTTGTTACTTAATTTGAGCAGCCTATGTTGATTTGATAGTTCCTTCAAAGAAATATCCACAGTAGAAAATGGAGACATCCTGAGTGGAGAAATTTTTGCATTATCTGTTTGTTCTCTATAGAGAAATGGAAGAGTAATCCATTGCTCATTTATTCTTTCTTGAGGATCTTTACACAGCCTTCCTGAAGATCAGCCCACTCTGATTCTTTATTAGCTTGCTTGCTTAGAGCAAGCCATGTGGACTCTTGCTTTATTTTTTTATTACTATTCCACCTTGGTTTTCTTGCTCCTTAAGACAGAGAGAAGAGCAGAGTCAGACCCCTCAGGTTCTCAGGACCTTGACTACACTGGAGATAAATCTCTTGTTGTCACTATTACTGTTAGTGTTGTTAAGATTCTTAGTTTGTCTTAAGTCAAAATAATGAAATCTTCTATGTGGTTCATTGTGGGTGGGTCCCTGCTATCCATTCCAACCCAATATGGTAAGCCCATGCATCTGCTAAGGATTAGCTTATGCTGAATGTTTGACACCAGTGTGGTGTAGCAGGAAGAGTGTTAAGAGAGCTGTAGGACAGGGTCACTGCTTCTGTGAAGGAGATACCTGAAGGAGTTTCTCCCTTCTTCCTCTGAACATTGCCATATCTGGATGTTACTCATATCTGCTGGAGTCATCTTTATCAGACTGACAGAGAGTAGTTAAGCATCATTTATACACTGAGCATGAGACAATGGAGGCTAAGAAGTAGCACAAGGAGTTCTTAAAATGCTACATCAGCCAATTCTGGAGCCCACCCTATCTCTCGACATCATGCTTGGGAATACAAACAAACAAAAATTCAAAAATTCTTTAAACTTTTTAATGTTTTTAAAATTTTTTTTTTATTTTTGAGAGAGACAGAGAGACAGAGCACAAGCAGGGAAGGGGCAGAGAGAGGAGACACAGAACCTGAAGCAGGCTCCAGGCTCTGAGCTGTCCGTGTGGAGCCCAATGCGATTCTCAAGCCCATGAACCGTGAGATCATGACCTGAGCCGAAGTCGGACTCTTAACTGACTGAGCCTCCCAGGCGCCCCCCCCCCCCCCGCAAATTCTTATTTAACCTACTTTGATCTGAAGTTTTCTGATATTTACCACTCCTAACAGATATAATACTAATAATAAAAATAGCAAATATGGGAAATAACCTACTTTGATTAAAAGTGTACCTTAAATCTCTATAAACATGCATATTTAAATTAATAATATAAAAACAAAATCTCCATATGGTTGCTACCAATTATCAAAGTGTGGATGATCCCTGTACTTAATCTTGGGTATGTGTCATGAAAACTGCCCTTCTTCAACAGAAGTCCTCTAGAAATTCTCCTTCAAGAGGGCTTACTTTTAGACAGGCTGATACTACAGTCCAAGAAAAAAAATGGATGCTTTCTTCATTCAAATATGTAATTTACTCTTCTCAAAATCTTTCAGATTAAATATCTCTTTTGACTTATGCTAAATGTCAGTTTCTAATATTTTCTAATATCCTTCTGTATAACTAAGATGTAATATTGTGGTAGATTTTGAAATTAGAGTGGAGAAGGCACTTGAAATCTCTGAGGTATATAGTATATATATAGTATCTGAGGTATATAGTATAGTTACATTTGCTTTTATAAATAGAGCTATTTAAAAATATAGCAATATTTATTGAATGCATTATTTTTCGAGACATAATATTTCTTACAAAAACTCTTATATACTTCATTTAGGAGACCAAAGTTCTGGGGCACCTGGGTGGCTCAGTGGGTCAAGTGTCTGACTTCAGCTCAGGTCATGATCTCGCGGTCCATGGGTTTGAGCCCCATGTAGGGCTCTGTGCCGACAACTCAGAGCCTGGAGCCTGCCTCGGATCCTGTGTATCCCTCTCTCTGTCTGCCCCTCCCCTGCTCTCCCTCTGTCTTTCTCTGTCTCTCGAAAATGACTAAATATTAAATTTTTTTAAAAAAAGAGACCAAAGTTCTATAGATAATACAATCTTAACCTTTTGAATGATAATATACAAATTATCTTTGAATTACAGAACTATTAAACTAAATCTTCTCCCCTGCCAGCTCTAAGGAGATGACATATTAAAACATCTGCAAAAGGAATCCACAACAGGGCTCCTGGGTGGCTCAGTTGGTTGAGCGTCCGGCTTCGGCTCAGGTCATGACCTCATGGTTTGTGAGTTTGAGCCCCGTGTCAGGTTCTGTGCTCACAGCTTGGAGCCTGGAGCCTGTTTCAGATTTTGTGTCTCCTCTCTCTGGTCCTCCCCACTCGTGCTCTCTCTCTCTCTCTCTCTCTCAAAAATAAATAAACATTAAAAAATTAAAAAAAAAAGGAATTCATAACAGATTCTAGAGTATACATGACTTTGTTTGCCATACCTTTGCCCCAGTTAGAATATATCCCAGAAATGTCAGTTCTAAAAATAATAATTTATATGGAAAAACCATTTCCTGAACCCATATATATTGTATAAATATTATGTTTATTTAGATATTTGTGAAAAATTATCAAATTGATGGAAATGTTTCCATTCATAAAAATCTTATTTTACTGTCACTTTGAATTTTTAATTATAGCTAATGTCTTACGTGGTTCTCACATATGATCTAGGTATTAGGCTTTGCCTCTTTAAGTTTCAAGGAAACTTACCACATAGTACATTGTAAACATCAAATAAATATTTAACAATGACTTTTAACAGTCCTACTGTAAACTGAATGAGAATCACAAACAGTGGCCTCTTGAACAACTCACCCTAAGACATAATTGGAGTTGAGCTTTGCTTGTACCTAATGAATATGTAAGTAGAGAGGGTCTATTCAGCATAACTACACGATTGTGTGCATATAAAAGAACAACGCTCTGATCATGTAGGAAATGAGGTTAATGCTGAACAAATTAGGGAAGTAATTCAAGCAAAGACAATCCCCAAGAAGAACAGTGAATGAGATCCATGTTATATAAATAAGTGGCATAAAATTAAGGAAACAGGAGCTTCTTTTCCTGAGACATGCAGTGTTAGTTCAGTTTCTAAGTATGTAAGCCTGGGCTGCAATATAAGGAGTCTGCATATAAATAAGGACATTTTGTTTCTTATTGGAGACTGGAAAGAATATTCATATCCATTATATATGAACCTATCCCTGTTTGCCAAAAAGAAAATTATTAAATATTGCAATTGAGAAATCATAAAATTCAGTTAAATTTGACATCTTAAAGTCCATTAATTCATGATGCGGACATTCAATTTAATGTCATTCTTACATCAAGCAAGGCCTACTGGCATAATGTTATCCCTATTTTATACATTTGAAAGCTAAGGTTTAAGGAACTTTCTTAAGGTCACAGAGAAAGTAAATTTCAGAATCAGGTTGGGAACCTAAGTATACATAATTCCATTTACTAGTTAATTCTAATATTAAATACTTAGCAATGGAGGCTGAAATATTCTATGCAGGGAGGGGAACCTAAAACAATAAATGAAAGGGGCGCCTGGGTGGCGCAGTCCGTTAAGCGTCCGACTTCAGCCAGGTCACGATCTCGTGGTCCGTGAGTTCGAGCCCCACGTCAGGCTCTGGGCTGATGGCTCGGAGCCTGGAGCCTGTTTCAGATTCTGTGTCTCCCTCTCTCTCTGCCCCTCCCCCGTTCATGCTCTGTCTCTCTCTGTCCCAAAAATAAATAAAAAACGTTGAAAAAAAATTAAAAAAAACAAAAAACAATAAATGAAATATGACCTATCCCTTGAGGTAGAATAAGTTCAGATGCACTATCAACAACGTTTCCTTTTCCCTCCTAAAATATTTTTCTATATAAAATGGAAAAATAAATCAGCTGTACAATAATTGGTACACTAAAGCTATTGCGGGGCTCCAATTTCCAAGATCTGACTGAGTACATATTTGGCAAAACTCCCCAAGAAACACTCCTGAAGCATCAGAAGTAGAAATAATTCAAAAGACAACAAATCAAACAACAAGAACAACTGATAATGACAAGAAGAAAGAATGGTTATAATCTCCGATGCATTTTAGGAGGATAGAATTCAGGGAGAACTGCGCTGTCCGATATGAAGGATCAAAGGATACCACTCAGAATGTTTACAGGAGAAGGCTGTTCTAGAAGCAGGAACTGTTTTTCATTGTAGAAAATCTGTGGAATAAATATGGACAACTAAACCAGGAAGAGCACAGAGACAAGAGTGATTGGGTAAGGCTTTGGAAGGGCATTTTACGTATTTCTCCTCCCACGTGCCTCTACCTTTCCTTCCAGTGTCTGCTCCCAAAATGCGCAAACAAATTTCCTCAGGGTGAATCAGGGAAATACTTTTGTTTGTTTGTTTGTTTGTTTGTTTTTTATGTTTGAAATCCAACAACTTTTATTTAAGGAAAATACTTTTTAATGAATTGATTTACCTTCATGGGAGAAGGGTGGACTTTCAGATAGGAGATTGGAGCTTAATAGTGTGAACTTTATTTAAAATGGGAAGGCATGGAGTGCTTCTCTGACTCCACCTATTATAGGTTCTCCAAGGTGAAGTCACTAAAACAGTATACATCATCTACGAAAACCCTGGCTGTTGCCTCTGACCATCAGTGACAAAAGGCAGTGATCACAGATCATAAGGATCCCAATTATGTATTTCTTCATTTACATAATTATGGAATTAAGGCTCATCAGAAGGTTGAGGAAATTCAGCCCTAATAAAAGGTAATGAAGAGAGCAAAACACAGTTGGATCCCTTAGAGAATGACTAATGCAAACAAGAAAAAAAGTGTCTTAAAAGGATTTGAGGGGCGCCTGGGTGGCTCACTCGGTTAAGCGTCCGACTTCAGCTCAGGTCATGATCTCATGGTCCGTGAGTTTGAGCCCCACGTCGGGCTCTGTGCTGACAGCTCAGAGCCTGCAGCCGGTTTCAGATTCTGTCTCCCTCTCTCTCTGCCCCTCCCCTGTTCATGCTCTGTCTCTCTCTGTCTCAAAAATAAATAAACGTTAAAAACGAACAAACAAAAAAAGGATTTGAACAAGTGAGATAGAAAAAGATGGTCCAGTAATAAGAATAGGCTATCTTGGAACAAGGGAATCTGAACTTTATAGAGAGACACAGATAACTAGCTATCTATATACATATAGTTAGATATGTATATATGTATATAAATATATATATATATAAATATATATATATATATATCTTAGATGGGTAGGTAGGTAGCAACTAAATAGATATGAGTGCTAAAATCAAAATTAAGAAGTTTTAAAGAAAAAGTCTTCAAATCCACCCCACCCCAAGGATGACAAAAGAAATAAAATTCTTCAAAGATATCTATTTCTTTGGAATTTCAGAACATTAAAAATCAGTACACAGCCTTTGAATTAGAAGAGCTGGTATTCTGGCGATTTGGGCCAGTCAAAATTGTTTTAGTTGCTAATTTGAGCTGAAACTTAATCCTTGGTAAATTTGCTTTGTAAATTTTGAAAAACGTTAAAAATAAAAACAAAGCAGAAAATATGGAGATATCTGTGAGTTCCTGATGCTTGGAAACATCTTTGGAAGGAACTGGTTATATTTTATCGTGTTCAGGAGTTAGTCTCTTCTTTTTGCATTTTCTAGTCTCTCTTAGTCATTGGTATGCCAACCACTGTCTTGCAAAAGCCTTCAGTCGCTTTTGAAAAGTTTCTGGGAAAATTGGACCTAAGTTTTCTAGCTTTGGAAAATCAGCCTCTGCCATGTCTGCTCACTCTAGGCAGAAGAAAAGCATGGCTACATGCCAATATTACACACTATTTTGATCATCTTTAAAGAGCCATCTATCAATTTAATCTTTTTTATTCTTTTGTTTAACATGTAACATGCATTTAATGTCACCAGTCTCTGACCTAATCTCATCCCTGTTTTCCAATCACTCCTTAGGTGGATTTCCATATATTTAGGTTTTCTTTAATTTCTTTCAGCACCATTTTGTACTTTTTGGAGTATCAGTTTTATACTTCTTTTTAAAAAAAATTTTTTTTTTACATTTATTCATTTTTGAGAGACAGAGAGAGACAGAGCACAAGTGGGGGAGGGGCAGAGAGAGAGGGAGACACAGAATCCGAAGCAGGCTCCAGGCTCCCAGCTGTCAGCACAGAGCCCAATGTGGGGCTAGAACTCACAGAACTGGGAGATCATGACCCGAGCTGAAGTCAGATGCTTAACCAACCAAGCCACCCAGGCTCCCCATATACTTCTTTTGTTAAAAATCATTCCTAGGTAAAGTATTTTAATTGGACACCTAAAGTATTTTGATGATATTGGAATTGGAATTGTTTTCTTAGCTTCATTTTCAGTTTGTTCATTGCTATTACACAGAAAAACAATTGATACATGTGCAAATGATGTATCCATCAACTGCGCTGCATTCATTTATGATGTTCTATAGAAAAGATCTGTTATCTGTAGATACAGTTTTAATTACTCCTTTCCAATCTGACTCTAATTTATTTCATTTTCTTGCCTAATTCCCCTGGCTCAAACTTCCATTACATTGATGAATAATATTGATGACAGTAAATATATTTGTCTTAATCCCTGATCTCAATGTGGGAGCATTTAATCTTTCAACATTAAGTATAACATTGGCCAGGGTTTTTATCAGGTTGATGAAGTTATCTTCTGTACTCAGTTTGTTGAGTGTTTTTATCATGAAGGAATGTTAGATTTTATCAACTGCATCTACTGAGATGATTGTGTCTGTTGTCTTAATGTGATTTATTATAAATAATTAGTTTTAGGATGTTCAGGCAGTCTTGCATTCCTGGGATAAATCCTACTTGGTCAGGATGTATAATTGTTTTTGTAAATTGATAGGTTTGGTTAGCTATTATTTTGTTAAGAATTTCCATGCCTATATTCCTAAGAGGTTTTTATCTGTAGTTTTCTTGTGTTTCTTAAATTTTGCTATTGAGGTAATACTGGCAATATAGAATGAATTGAGAAATAATCTCTTCATTTCTCTTTTTGAGAAGAGTTTGTGAAGAGTTATTACTAATTTTCTTTAAGTTTTTGAAATAATTCGCCAATGAAGCTCTTTGGGTTTGGGCTTAATTTGTATGATATTTTTCTTTTCTTTTCTTTTCTTATTTTTTAAATGTTTATTTGTTTTTGAGAGAAAGAGAGAGAGACAGAGTATGAGCAGGGCAGGGGAGGGGCAGAGAGACGGGGAGACACAGATTCCGAAACAGGCTCTGGGCTCCACGCTGTCAGCACAGAACCTGATGCAGGCTTCCAGCTAAAAACTTGTGAGATCATGACCTGAGCAGAAGTTGGACGCTTAACCAACTGAGCCACCCAGGTGCCCCTGTATGAAGTTTTAAAATTACTAATTCAAACCTAGGATTTATTTTATGTCTATTCAGATTTTCTGTTTCTTATTTTGTTAGTTTGATAGCTTTTGTTGTTCTAGAAATTTGTTTAATCAGAATTGTCTAACTTGTTAGCATGGAGTTGTTCAACATATTCCTTTATACTCATTTGATTCCTGTAGGTAGTAGGCTTTCATTCCTGATTTCAGTGATTTGAATCTTTTCTCATTTTATTTTTGGTCACTCTATTTAAATTATTTTTTAGTTTTGTTTATCCTTCCGAAAAAAACAACTTTTGTCTTTGTTAACGGTCTCTGTTTTCTACTCTCAATTTCACTAGTTTCCTTTCTAAGCTTACTTTCTTCCTTCTACTTGCCTTAGATTTAGTTTATTCATTTTTCTACCATCTTAACATGGAAGGTTAGGTTATTGATTTGAGCTGTTTCTTCCTTTTCGATATAGTCTTTACAGCTATACATTTTCTGTAAACACTGGTCTGGCTTCATCCCATAGGTCTTGGTATGTGTGTCTTCATTTTCATTTTTTCTTAAAAGTATTTTTAAAATATCTCTTGCTATATTTTCTTTGACCCATTGGTTATTTGGGATGTTTTTATTTACTTTCAGCACATTTGTGAATTTCCCAAATTTCTTTCTCTTACTGATTTCTAATTCCATTCTGGTGAGGAAACATACGTTTATTATCCAATCCTTCTAAACATGTTGAGGCATGGTTTATGATATATTATCTATTCTAGGCAATGTTTTGTGTACTTTGAGAACAATGTATATTCTGCTGTTGTTGGGTGGAGTGTTTTGCAGATATCTGTAGGTATAGTTAGTTTTTATTTTTGGTCAAATTTTCTGTTTCCTTTTGTATCTACTGTGCAATTAATTTTCTGTGTTGGATGTGGGGTGTGGAATTCTTGTGAGGTATGAACATATATGCAATTATTATAGATTATTGATATGTAGGCCTCTTTTCATTACAAAAAAAGCGCTTTTTATCTCTAGCAAAAAGTTTTTGTTTTAAAGGCTAAATTATCTGATACTAAAATTATCTACAGCTTTCTTATGGTGGTTGTTTTTTATAACATGTTTTTCCATCCTTTTACTTGCAGGCTATTTGTATGTCCGTATCTTAAATGTGTTTTCTGCAGAGAGTATATAGTTTTTCAATCCAGTCAACTCTGACTTTTGATTATATTGTTTGATTCATTCACACTTAAGGTTATTATTTTGCATTTACATCTGCTATTTTATTTTTTTGTATGTTTCAGTTCGTTTAGTTTATCTGTTTCACCTTAATGCTTTTATTTTTTAATTAAGTGAAGATTTTCTAGCGTATCATTTTAATTATATGATTTTTCACTATATTTTTGAGTCATTTACTTAATCTTTATGGTAGAACTTGCCATATATATCTTAACTTACCAAAATCTACTTCAGACTTATTCCAGTGGGAATAGAAACTTTACTTCTCTGTATCAGTATTCCATATTCCTGTTTTATATTAGTAGTGTTATGGAACTTGCATCTGTATGTCTTGAAACTCAATAGTACATTGGTATAAATATTCCCTTTTATAATTTAATTTTTTTAAAGCTGAGAAAAGGAAAGGAGAGCAATTAATTGTTTATAGGGTCTCTTGTATTAAACTTCGGATTTTCCACTTCTAGTTCTCTTTATTAGTTACTATGAATTGAGTTACCATTTGTTGTTATTTCCTTATTCCAGTATAGCTTAGCATTCACCTGTTTATTTTGTGCTTGTGCTATAATTGTCAAATATATATTACATATCATAGTCCCACCACTGCAGTTGTATATATATTGTTTTATATACTTGTTTTTTTAATCCATTTAAACAAGAAGGAATAAATATGCATGTATACTGTCTTGTATGATTATGTAATCACCCATTTTGATCGACTCATCTCTCACCAAATCTCTGTGCCTCTGCTCCAGAGATGGTTTGGGGGTAGTAGCATGCATTTCTTGGAATGAATGCTTTATGAGCAAGAAGCTGAGTGGGGGAGGAGCCTCTGGTCTTTTTTGCTTGTTTCTCCCAGGGTGGAAATACTATGCTGTGAGTGAGTTGGAATGAGGGCCTTCTAGGCCCCCATATTCTTAATGTGCTGTCTACTGGGTGGAGATTCCACCTTACAAGTTGGAACTGAATGAAGGAAGAGACCCCAGACCTCTCAGCCACTCTTGTCTAGAATAGAGTCTCTGCTTGAGGTGATGAGAAATGGCAGTGTCTTTCCCCTCTCAGGGAGACTCTGTATCCCTGGACTAAAAGCCAAGGGAATATGAAGCCGTGTATTCTTGGCTTCACAAACCACCCCAAATAGATCTTCCCTTACGATAAACTGGGGAGCCAAGGAGGGAGTAGAGCAGGTCTTGGCTCAAATGCAGATTTAGTAGATTTTCAATTTTTTTTTTCACTTAATGCATGTCTTTGGGAAATTTTGCAGAGACTTTAATATGTTTTGAATATTTTTCAGCAGTTATGGTTGTTTATTGCTGGAGTGAGTATCCACAGAATACTTCACATGATTTTTCTGGCAGTCTGCATTTATTTCTATAACTACATTGCCTACAGAAGAAGAGAAGAGAAGTTGTCTGCATCTTTCATCATAGGTTTCTGGTTTTTGTTGTTTAGAAATACCAGGAGCATTTTTGTTTTCTTTTAAAATATATATAAAATGATAGATTAGGTTCTTTTTTAGATTTATTTCTGAGAGAGAGAGAGAGAGAGAGAGAGAGAGAGAGAGAGAGAAATCTCACTGCACAAGCAGGAGAGGGGCAGAGAGAGAGAGGTAAACACAGAATCCAAAGCAAACTCCAGGTTCCTCATTGTCAGTGCAGAGCCCGACATGGGACTCAGCCCCATGAACCATGAGATCATGACCTGAGCTGAAATTGGACTCTTAACCAACTGAGCCACCCAGGAGCCCTGATAAATTAGGTTCTTAAATATAACATTTGTCCAGAAAAAAAAAAGTGGGAAATGGCTATTGACACAGATTGCAAGTTTTTTTCTTTAATGTAAGAGAAAATAAATTTCTTAAGTTCAAACAAATTAGAGTAAATATATTTCATTTTAGTAAAAAAATAAGTAAGTCCTAAATAAATTTGTTCGTTTTTTCATTTTTACATATTAAATCTTTAGTCCTTTTCATGAAAGTGATTATAAAATAAAATTACATGTAAAAATTCTCTTTTAAACCAAGCAAATATAATTATACTATATTTTTATTGACATTTAATTTAATTCTAAACTTGATTTCTATCTTAAAAGTTATATATAGAGTAATGAATATCAGTATATAGTTTGCATTATATAAAACAAACAAGGACACACCAGAAGTGGTGAATGAATAGCAGAGCTTTTCCAAAATGCACACATTTATCTATGGCAACTGAATAACATGAAGACTTTCCTCTTCCTCCTCCTCCTTTCTTCTTCTTGTAGATTTGAAAAAAAAAAATCAACTAGAACTAGGAAAAAGTGAAATGTAATAAAACAAAAAACCTAACACTCTGATATAGGGTATAATGTCAATTTGTAACTTACTGCTTTTGTGTTATGCTTTCAAAATAACATACATATTAGTGTGCTAAATCCCTATTTTGTAGAATTTATGGTTTTACTCCTTTTAAGTTTCTGTTTTTTTTTTTTAACATGTTAGCACATTATGGTAAAACATGCATTGTTTTTATGTGAGTTGATGGCATGTTAAATAACATTTAAAGTTGGACATTTTTGCAGATTTCTCATAATTTAAGAGAATACCATTCTCTGAAATCTCTACAAGTTCTAGGAGCTATGTCTTTCACATCAGCAAAATTTCTCTTACATGTCAGGTATTTATCAACATATATGGAAGAGTAGCGGAGAGAAATGTTGCTCTTTATCGGTTCAGTTATTTGGACACAGTAGTAATAGTAGTATCAAAGTAGTAGAGTCAAGTCTGAGAAACAGCCATTTTTCTCAGGGCTGAACCAGATATTGCCAATATGGCTATACTTTAAGAAGGTATGTTTTCCCTGAAATTTGCTAAGTCAGGTGTTCATAACCCCAGGATACAATAATAAATCTAATTGAAGCAGAGCAAATGTTAGACAAAGTAGGCTATTACAGTTGACCCTACATAATGTAATATCTGCTCTTCTAAAAGATCGTGAGGGCCATAGCCATTGGCTCTGCTGAGGGACCTTGTGGTGCTTCATCTGTAGCTCTTTCCTCCTCTGATCAGTTTCCCACTGCTACTTGGTATTTTATGTTCCTGCTTCTCACTGGGTCTTTCTGCAACTGTTCAATATACTGTGTCTTTGCGTTACAATTTTCAGACTCTCCAGAAGCTGTTTATTCCTAAATGATCATAATTAATGCCCTCTATACTACTTAATCCACTCTCATTTTATCTAGAGCTGGAAAAATGCTTCCTAATAACTTCAAGCTGAATGCGGAGAAAGGAAATTAATTGGAAAAAGAATAAGATATATTAAATTATGCTTTGGCTTGGCATTTGTATAATTCTGGTTAGGCTAAATGAATGCAGGTATTTTTCATCAAATAAATATTTATGAAATAAAACTAAATGTTATATTTTGAGATCCTTAGTTTTTTTATGTTATCTTATATAAAAGTTTTTGTTTGTTATTGTTTTTATTACTATCTAGCAAAAGATTCAGTAGGGGAAGCTTAGAGAATGGAATTGGTTTGTGCATGATATTATTAATTACTTGATATATCTTAAAGCGAAAATATCAAAAGTGATATCAAAAGATTAGAAGGACCTGGTCTGTATTCAGAATTAAATATGTAAGACAAATATATAGCATTCACTCATAAAAGAAGATATGTAATACCTGCTGCTTTTTATAAAAATCATCAGAAAGCCACTGGGAAATAAAAGAAACAGATTTAGTAAAACCTTGGAATGATGCTAAAATTTTACTATGAGACGCTTCTGTCTTTATGTGTCCTGGAAAAAAGGAAGAGTGAAGTCTTAACTATACATTATTTCATAAAGAATGTATTACGGGAAATCTCCCTAAATGATTATACTATCTGAATTAAATTTCAAGTAAAGTGTTGCTTCTACTGAACATGGTCTGTGTTAACAGTGCCTTAAAGTTCTATATTAAATGCCTACAGACTTCATTCCCCTACTACTTGGAACAACTCTATAGAGCTTTGAAAATTCTTCTTGTGTGGAAAAGGATAATATGAATATAGCAAGATTATGTTGCTATGACAACTATGGCTTCTCTATTTCTAGTCTTCCTTGCATTTAAACTTTCAGCCTTCAGGTTGTATTGCCATTTTTCCCCCTTAATCTATCTGATACATATGTGAAAATGCTGACGAAAGTATAACAAGGAAAAAATATTCATAGCATTTTTTGAAATATTATCCCTCAATAAAAAGGAACTTTAAAGTAAAAAAATGCTGACTCCAAAAGACCAAACACTTTATTTCCAATAATATCACAAATATGTATGTGTATATAAGGAATGTTAGTAAGAGTATACTATTTTGTTAAAAAATTGAGTCTTAGAAAAAAGCAAAGGCAGGAGAAAAATTAATTATATAAATAATTATATTATTTAAGAAATTAATATAATTATTTCTCTGGTAAATACATTTACCAAATAATACAGGAAGGATTTGTTGGATTCACCCAATAGATTATCTCATCTCAATTAAATTTAACACACATATGTAGATGAACATATCTCTTTATATACATATTATGTAATTGACCTAAATATCTTATTTGTGGAATATATTACATATATATATATATATATATATATATATATATATATATACACATACACACATATCAATATTAAAGTATAAATTGTGTTGCTAGTACTTTATATAAAATGTCATACATAATCTCTCTAATCATCTTTTGGAGTGAAACTATTCCAATTTTTTAGATAAGGAGTTACAGGCTCAGCAAGTTTAAGTAATTTATATAATTTAAGTAAAATTTTTAAATACTTGTTAGGTAACAGAAAGTCACAATTTGAATCTATTATATGTACTCTGTAATTTTTCCAAAATAATAAATTTGAGTCAGAAACTTGGTTTAGCATTTCTGTCATTAATCTTTTTAGAGATTTCCTGAAAACTTTTGGTATAGAAATTTCTTCACATTGATTTTTAATAACTTTAAAGGGCAAAAGTGTTTGTAGACTGAAGCCCAAGCTCATTGATAAGTAATACATTCATTTTTCAGGTAAACTAAATAAGTATTATTTTCAGTCATGGATACTTTAAATTTACTGATATTTAATACATTGATTTTTTTATAGGGGTAGATGGGTCAATTTCAATTTCTTCAGTAGTTCTAAAAATATTTTTCTTTAATATAATTTGTAGAGAATAGTTTCTGTGTGTGTATGTGTGTGTGTGTGTGTGTGTGTGTGTATGTATGTGTGTATATCTGAGTAGAATACTACTGTAAAAGTATATATCATGTTTCCAGGAAATTTTAGGACCAAAAACTAGAATTCAAAAGTATATTTAAATGTGGATTAATTATCTATACTTTAAGTATCAGAGATTTTCCATATAAGTTTATATTTTTCTCTGTGTGCTTCTTTTTTTTTTCAAGTTCTTTTTTAACATTTTTTAAATTTTTTAAATTAAATTTTTTAAATTTACATCCGAGTTAGTTAGCATATAGTGCAACAATGGTTTCAGGAGTAGTTTCCTTAATGCCCCTTACCCATTTATCCCATTCCCCCTCCCACAACCCCTCCAGTAACCCTATGTTTGTTCTCCATATTTAAGAGTCTCTTATGTTTTGTCCCCCTCCCTGTTTTTATATTATTTTTGCTTCCCTTCCCTTGTGTTCATCTGTTCTGTGTCTTAAAGTCCTCATATGAGTCAGATGATATTTGTCTTTCTCTAATTTCGCTTAGCCATAATACCCTCTAGTTCCACCCACATAGTTGCAAATGGAAAGAGTTCACTTTTTTTGATTGCTGAGTAATACTCCATTGTATGTGTATACCATATCTTCTTTATCTATTCATCCATCAATGGACATTTGGGCTCTTTCTGTACTTTGGCAATTATTGATAGTGCAGTCCGCTATAGAACCAAGAAGAACCAATGTTGCAAGTGAAGTCTGAAGTCTGCCAGAGAATTCCCTCTTATTTGGGTAAGGTCAGCCTTTTGTTCTGTTTTGGCCTCCAATTGATTGGATAGGGAAACTCCACATTATGGAGGGCTATTTCTTACTCAAAATCTAATTTAAATGTATACCTCATTTAAAAACACTATAATAAAAACATCAAAAAAAAATCTAACAATATATCTACACCATGGCCCAGACAAATAAGTACATAAAATAAATTATCACAGTTACTTAATTTATTTGTACCTCATTTTCTTGTCTTTTATTACTAAGATAAGATTATTTATTAATGTTATGAAATCACATAATGTAAATTAACTGTTTTAGGTTAGCAGTTAAGTTGCGTGTAATGCATTCATGGTATTATACAGTCACCACCTCTGTCAAGTTCTAAAACATCATCGCTCCACAAAATATGTGTGCCCACTAAGTAGGTTATTCACCATCCCCAGGCAACCCCTTACATGCTTTCTTTCTCTATGGATTTATCTATTATGAATAATATTTCATAGAAGTGGAAGCATTCAATATATGACATTTTTTTGGTCTGGCTTCTTTCACTTTACATATTATTTTTGAAATTCGTCCACATTGTAACATTGTAGCATGCAGTTTTGCAGCTAAACAATATTACATTGCATATGTATGTCACTACTTGTTTTTCCATTTTGTAGATAAGCATTTGGTTTGCTTATACCTGTCAGCTACTGTGAATAGTGCTACTATGAACATCCATGTACAAGTATTTCTTTTAGCTCCCGTTTACAACTTCCTTTGTATATACCTGTTAGTGAAATGGCAAAGTCATATGATAATTCTATATTTGAATTTTTGAGCAAGTCACAAACTGCTTTTCATAATGGCTGTACCATTTTAGCAATGCACAGTGTTCCAATTTTCCCACATCATCCACAATATTTGTTGCTTTCCATTTGTCTGATGTAGGCAGAAAAATGCCCCCTCACTGAAGATGTCCATCTCCTAATTCTTGAAACCTGTACATATCACCTTACATGGTAAAAGACTTTCAAATATATTTAAGTTAAGGAAATTGAGGTGGGAAAATTATACTGGATAATTAGGTGGGCCCAATGTAACCACAAGGGTCATTATAAAAGTCAGAGAAGGAAATGTGAAGACAAAAGCAGAGTATGAGAGTCAGAGAAGAATTAATATTAATTACTGACAAAGTAGATTTTGAAATGAGTAAGATTGTCAGAGATAAAGAAAAGCATTACATAATGGCAAAGGAGTAACTATCCAGGAAGAAATAATAGTAATATATGTACATTTCACAAGAGACTGTCAAAATACATGAGGTACAAACTGATAGATGTGAAAGGAGAAGTAGAGTAATATGTAATAGTCATTAGAATATTCATTACTACTCTGTTAGAAATTGATAAATCAATAAACAAGAAAATCAACAAGGATACAAATGTCTAACTCCGTTAATTAACTTGATCTAATTGAAATGTTTAAAATACTCCATCCAACTCAACAAAACACATTCTGAGCCATATACCTTAACAAATTTAAAATAATAAATACATTCAAAGTATGTTTTCAAACTGTATTTGAATTGAACTAGAAGTTAGTGAAAGAAAAATAACTGGAAAATCCCCAAATATCTGTAAATTGAGCAAGGTATTTAAAATAACTCATGGAGAGGTGGCTGGCTGGCTACGTTGGTTAAGCATATGACTCTTGGCTTAGGTCATGATCTCACAGTTCATGGGTTCAAGCCTTGCTTGGGTTTTACTTGGAATTCTCTGTCTCCTCTCTCTCTTCCCCTCCCCCCATTGGCACATGTGTGTGCACACGCATGCTCTCTCTCAAAATAAATAAATAAACATAAAAAATAAATAAAGGTAACTCATGGATAAAAGATGTCCCAAGAGAAATTAAATAATATTTATGAATAAATGAAAACACAACTTTTCAAAATTTGTGGGTGGTGTCATCAGATGCCTGTATTAGAAAAAAAATGAAAGATCTGAAATATCCAACTTTAGGAAACTAGAGAAAGAAAACTAAATTAACCCTAAAGCTAGCAGAAGAAAAGAAATAACAAAAATTAGGGGAGAAATCAACAAAATTGAAAATAGGAACACAAAGAAAAAAACCGAATTGACTATTCAAATGATCAATAAAATTAATAGAATGCTAACAGGATAACCAAGAAAAAGGTGAGGGAGAGAGATTACTGATGTCAGTAAAGGGGGATTATTAATATGGACTCCCTGGACATTAAGATGATAATAAAAGAATGCTATGAGTAAATATATGGTCACACATTTGATAACTTAAATGATCAACTCATGAAAGGTACAACCTACTCAAATTTACACAAGGAAAATAGATAATATGAATAGCTCTATATCTATTAAATAAATACACAATTAAAAACTTACAAATAAAGTACCTGACACAGAGGGTTTCAACGGTGAATTTTATGAAACACTTAAAGTGTAAATAATATCTATCTTCAACAGTTGTTTGTCAGAAAATAGAAGCAGATGGAATACTTCAAACTTATTCTGTGATGTCAGCATTATTTAATACAAATTCAGATAAAAAAAACTATAAAAAAGAAAATTACAGACTATATCTCGTGAACATAGATACAAAATCTTCAAAAAATTTTGCAGATCAAATCCAACAATATTAGAAGAATTGGCCATCATGACTAAATGTCACTAAATTCAGGAATGAGAAGCTACTTTAATATTAGAAAATCGATCCATGAAATTCTACCTAACAAGAAAAGTTAAAAAGCTATATGATCATAAATACTGATGCCAAAAAATATTTGACAAAATCTGACACCTATTCATGATAGGAACTCTCCACAAACCAAGAATAGAGAAGACGTCCTAAATTTAGTAAAACATGTGGCATCACATTTAATGGTAAGAGAATGGATTCTGTCCCCTAAGATCAAGAACAAGTCAGGCATATCCTCTCCCTGCACCTATTCAACATTGTACTGGATGTATGAGCTGATGCAGAACAGCAAGAGAAATAATAAATTATACAGATTGAAAGGAAGTGATAAAACAGTCTTCATCCCCAGAAAACATGATTGTTATGTCTTTATGTTATGATTGCCCAAGTGGTTCATTTATATGTGAACTTCCACTTTTCCTATATTTGCTTCCATTTATTTATTTAAATGGTGTCAATAGATGTTACCAATAGAAAGATAATTTGTGACATTTGGAGAATATAGGGTATATTATATATATTATTTATATACCCTATATATAATATAGGGTATATAAATATATAAAAAATATTTAATATAATTGACTAGATTATTCCAAAAACTTCTTTTGATCAATGAGTACATTTGTCAAATGATTTCTCATGCAGCAGCATTTCCCCCCCTCCGTCTTACCCCAAGAATAGTGCATGGTGCTATAGGAGGCAGCTCAATAGTGGAAGAAACGTTCTGTTATGTGGTGGTTGCACAGAGTGATTTTGGTATCCTAAAGCAATGCATTAGCAATATTTAGGCAGAAGTTGTATACAAAGTATGATGCAGAGTTTTTAAAACAAGTCTTTGATCCTGTCAAAACTTGAATAGAACTACCACTCTTCTCCAAAACAAAGACTGGAGGCAGACATTTATTACACTTAATTAGATAATGTATGGAAAGCTATTAACACAAGAATGGGTCTATATTTAGTTTCCATTTCTCCTCTAGTTTAGGATTTCTTAACAGTTTCTGCAAATGTAATCTTAGGGGTATAATTTCTTTCTTTCATTTTTTTCCTATTTTTTAAATTATGTTGCTCTAAATATGTTGGGAATTTAGGGATCAATGAATAACTCTGCCATTTACTATACGTAAATACTGAATAATTAAAAACAACACAGAAGGCCATCAGGTATCAGTCAATAATGGTGACTGTTGGATGGCAAGACCTTTCAAGCATTTGATGTTTAGTAGATCATTTAAATTTTATGAAAACTGCAAGAAGAATGTCACAGTGTTCTTTTCATTTTAGATTTTAGGAAACTGAGAAGGAATGTGCTTAAGAAACTTGTCTGGGGAGGCTGGGTGGCTCAGTTGGTTAAGCGTCTGACTTCGGCTCAGTCCTTACCTCACAGTCTGTGGGTTTGAGCTCTGCGTCAGGCTCTGTGCTGACAGTTCAGAGCATGGAGCCTGCTTCAGATTCTGTGTCTTCCTCTCTCTCTGTCTCTCCCCTGTGCTCGCTCTCTCTCTCTCTCTCTCTCTCTCTCAAAAATGTATAAACTTTAAAAATATTTTTTTTAAAAAAGAAAGAAACTTGTCTAAAATCACACAGCTAGTCAATGCAGGCTCTAAGAATTACACAAAGGTAGTATATCTTTATGATTTAACTTTATATCTGTTAAATCTTTGGCTGGAGTTTGGGAAGCCCCTGTAGGTGTTCTCACATGGGCATACCGGTGGGCTGCAGTCTTCTAGCCTGGGTGGGGCACTCTATTTCAACAAATGTAGCAACTAGAATGTACCTTTTCTGCAGGCCAGCCAGTTCCAGACAAAACCAGAATATGCTGAAAGAAGTGTTCCTGGGTTGCTTGTACCAATGTTACTAATCAAACAGAGTCACCTCTGTCTAGGAAAGAACCAGTTAGGCCAAATGTGTTTCTGGAAAACCAGTTTCTCCCTAAGGAAATATGAGAAGTTTGGGATAGATGCCTCCTCAGTTAATAACGAGAACACCTTATAACTTATTATTGCATTTCATCTGTGATTTTGATCATGCTACACAATGAAATGTTCATTTTATAGAGGTGGGCTTATGAGGGAAGAAGACAGGCCAACTTTACATGGAAGTGATATGTAGTTCATCAATTTAAAGTTTTGTATTGGTAAAAATATGACATCATATGTGCATAAAAATGAACCAACACAGCATTCATAGATGTTAAAAGAGGAAAAAGTGGGAGAAATGAATCACAACTTGACAAACAGGATGAATATGCTGAACTAAAAAAAGTAATGATTCACAAAGAAAATGGCAATTTTATTTCAATTAAAAAAATCACAGTTCATATAAATGTATATATTTTTAACTTTACTGGTTTTGTACACATTTCTTTTGAAATTATCCATAGCAATAAAGACCAAAAACTAAAATGAAATTCATACCACATTTTATTTCTGAAAATATTTAGTTGAATACCTAAAAATAAACAGCAGTGACAGATGATTTAACCTTTTTACTCATTCATGCAATGCTGTGAATAACTCTGATAGGACTAACTTAATTTCAGCCTTATTTGAAAGTTCATTTAAGGCCTACTGATATTTAAAATTGTGTTAATTATCTAGCATTGGTTCTTAATAGGGCTAACTTTAGTTATTTCTCAGTGATTCTCTCGTTTTGCCATGATATGTCTGATACACAAATAATTTCAGATGATTTTTAATGATTTACTTAAGTATTCATTTTAGAAACGTGAAACAAGTTTTGTTTTATTTTATCTATGTCGAAAGACTATTTCAGAAGGGGTGTATTGGTTTCCTGGGGCTGCCGTAATAACAAAGTACAACAAACTAGATGCCTAGGATGATAGAAATGTATTGTCTCACAGTTCTGGAGACTAGAAATCTGTGCTGAAGGTGTCAGAAACTTGCTTCCTTGTGAGGGCTGTAACAGAGGATCTGTTTCATGACTCTCTATTAGCTTCTGGTGGCTTCCCATTAAGGTTTGGCGTTACGTGGCTTATAGATGCATTATCCTCATCTCTGTTCATTTTCAGTTCGTGTTCTCCCTGTGTGACTGTACTCAGATTTCTCCTTTTTAAGACACCAATCATATTGGCTTAAGAGCCTACCCTACTCGAATGTGACCTCATCTTAGCCAATTATATCAGTTGATAACCTTATTTTATTTTATTTATTTTTTTTTTTTCTTTTTTTTTTTTTTTATTTTTTAATATATGAAATTTACTGTCAAATTGGTTTCCATACAACACCCAGTGCTCATCCCAAAAGGTGCCCTCCTCAATACCCATCACCCACCCTGCCCTCCCTCCCACCCTGCCCTCCCTCCCACCCCCCATCAACCCTCAGTTTGTTCTCAGTTTTTAACAGTCTCTAATGCTTTGGCTCTCTCCCACTCTAACCTCTTTTTTTTTTTTTTTTTTTTTTCCTTCCCCTCCCCCATGGGTTTCTGTTATGTTTCTCAGGATCCACATAAGAGTGAAACCATATGGTATCTGTCTTTCTCTGTATGGCTTATTTCACTTAGCATCACACTCTCCAGTTCCATCCATGTTGCTACAAAAGGCCATATTTCATTTTTTCTCATTGCCACGTAGTATTCCATTGTGTATATAAACCACAATTTCTTTATCCATTCATCAGTTGATGGACATTTAGGCTCTTTCCATAATTTGGCTATTGTTGAGAGTGCCGCTATAAACATTGGGGTACAGGTGCCCCTATGCATCAGTACTCCTGTATCCCTTGGATAAATTCCTAGCAGTGCTATTGCTGGGTCATAGGGTAGGTCTATTTTTAATTTTCTGAGGAACCTCCACACTGCTTTCCAGAGTGGCTGCACCAATTTGCATTCCCACCAACAGTGCAAGAGGGTTCCCGTTTCTCCACATCCTCTCCAGCATCTATAGTCTCCTGATTTCTTCATTTTGGCCACTCTGACTGGCGTGAGGTGGTATCTGAGTGTGGTTTTGATTTGTATTTCCCTGATAAGGAGCGACGTTGAACATCTTTTCATGTGCCTGTTGGCCATCCGGATGTCTTCTTTAGAGAAGTGTCTATTCATGTTTTCTGCCCATTTCTTCACTGGGTTATTTGTTTTTCGGGTGTGGAGTTTGATGAGCTCTTTATAGATTTTGGATACTAGCCCTTTGTCCGATGTGTCATTTGCAAATATCTTTTCCCATTCCGTTGGTTGCCTTTTAGTTTTGTTGGTTGTTTCCTTTGCTGTGCAGAAGCTTTTTATCTTCATAAGGTCCCAGTAATTCACTTTTGCTTTTAATTCCCTTGCCTTTGGGGATGTGCCGAGTAAGAGATTGCTACGGCTGAGGTCAGAGAGGTCTTTTCCTGCTTTCTCCTCTAAGGTTTTGATGGTTTCCTGTCTCACATTCAGGTCCTTTATCCATTTTGAGTTTATTTTTGTGAATGGTGTGAGAAAGTGGTCTAGTTTCAACCTTCTGCATGTTGCTGTCCAGTTCTCCCAGCACCATTTGTTAAAGAGACTGTCTTTTTTCCATTGGATGTTCTTTCCTGCTTTGTCAAAGATGAGTTGGCCATACGTTTGTGGGTCTAGTTCTGGGGTTTCTATTCTATTCCATTGGTCTATGTGTCTGTTTTTATGCCAATACCATGCTGTCTTGATGATGACAGCTTTGTAGTAGAGGCTAAAGTCTGGGATTGTGATGCCTCCTGCTTTGGTCTTCTTCTTCAAAATTACTTTGGCTATTCGGGGCCTTTTGTGGTTCCATATGAATTTTAGGATTGCTTGTTCTAGTTTCGAGAAGAATGCTGGTGCAATTTTGATTGGGATTGCATTGAATGTGTAGATAGCTTTGGGTAGTATTGACATTTTGACAATATTTATTCTTCCAATCCATGAGCAGGGAATGTCTTTCCATTTCTTTATATCTTCTTCAATTACCTGCATAAGCTTTCTATAGTTTTCAGCATACAGATCTTTTACATCTTTGGTTAGATTTATTCCTAGGTATTTTATGCTTCTTGGTGCAATTGTGAATGGGATCAGTTTCTTCATTTGTCTTTCTGTTGCTTCATTGTTAGTGTATAAGAATGCAACTGATTTCTGCACATTGATTTTGTATCCTGCAACTTTGCTGAATTCATGTATCAGTTCTAGCAGACTTTTGGTGGAGTCTATCGGATTTTCCATGTATAATATCATGTCATCTGCAAAAAGCGAAAGCTTGACTTCATCTTTGCCAATTTTGATGCCTTTGATTTCCTTTTGTTGTCTGATTGCTGATGCTAGAACTTCCAGCACTATATTGAACAGCAGCGGTGACAGTGGGCATCCCTGTCGTGTTCCTGATCTCAGGGAAAAAGCTCTCAGTTTTTCCCCGTTGAGGATGATGTTAGCTGTGGGCTTTTCATAAATGGCCTTTATGATCTTTAAGTATGTTCCTTCTATCCCGACTTTCTCAAGGGTTTTTATTAAGAAAGGGTGCTGGATTTTGTCAAAGGCCTTTTCTGCATCGATTGACAGGATCATATGGTTCTTCTCTTTTTTTTTGTTAATGTGATGTATCACGTTGATCGATTTGCGAATGTTGAACCAGCCCTGCATCCCAGGAATGAATCCCACTTGATCATGGTGAATAATTCTTTTTATATGCTGTTGAATTCGATTTGCTAGTATCTTATTAAGAATTTTTGCATCCACATTCATCAGGGATATTGGCCTGTAGTTCTCTTTTTTTACTGGGTCTCTGTCTGGTTTAGGAATCAAAGTAATACTGGCTTCATAGAATGAGTCTGGAAGTTTTCCTTCCCTTTCTATTTCTTGGAATAGCTTGAGAAGGATAGGTATTATCTCTGCTTTAAATGTCTGGTAGAACTCCCCTGGGAAGCCATCTGGTCCTGGACTCTTATTTGTTGGGAGATTTTTGATAACCGATTCAATTTCTTCGCTGGTTATGGGTCTGTTCAAGCTTTCTATTTCCTCCTGATTGAGTTTTGGAAGAGTGTGGGTGTTTAGAAATTTGTCCATTTCTTCCATGTTGTCCAATTTGCTGGCATATAATTTTTCATAGTATTCCCTGATGATTGTTTGTATCTCTGAGGGATTGGTTGTAATCATTCCATTTTCATTCATGATTTTATCTATTTGGGTCATCTCCCTTTTCTTTTTGAGAAGCCTGGCTAGAGGTTTGTCAATTTTGTTTATTTTTTCAAAAAACCAACTCTTGGTTTCGTTGATCTGCTCTACAGTTTTTTTAGATTCTATATTGTTTATTTCTGCTCTGATCTTTATGATTTCTCTTCTTCTGCTGGGTTTAGGCTGCCTTTGCTGTTCTGCTTCTATTTCCTTTAGGTGTGCTGTTAGATTTTGTATTTGGGATTTTTCTTGTTTCTTGAGATAGGCCTGGATTGCAATGTATTTTCCTCTCAGGACTGCCTTCGCTGCATCCCAAAGCGTTTGGATTGTTGTATTTTCATTTTCGTTTGTTTCCATATATGTTTTAATTTCTTCTCTAATTGCCTGGTTGACCCACTCATTCGTTAGTAGGGTGTTCTTTAACCTCCATGCTTTTGGAGGTTTTCCAGACTTTTTCCTGTGGTTGATTTCAAGCTTCATAGCATTGTGGTCTGAAAGTATGCATGGTATAATTTCAATTCTTGTAAACTTATGAAGGGCTGTTTTGTGCCCCAGTATATGATCTATCTTGGAGAATGTTCCATGTGCACTCGAGAAGAAAGTATATTCTGTTGCTTTGGGATGCAGAGTTCTAAATATATCTGTCAAGTCCATCTGATCCAATGTATCATTCAGGGCCCTTGTTTCTTTATTGACTGTGTGTCTAGATGATCTATCCATTTCTGTAAGTGGGGTGTTAAAGTCCCCTGCAATGACCACATTCTTATCAATAAGGTTGCTTATGTTTATGAGTAATTGTTTTATATATCTGGGGGCTCGGGTATTTGGCGCATAGACATTTATAATAGTTAGCTCTTCCTGGTGGATAGACCCTGTGATTATTATATAATGCCCTTCTTCATCTCTTGTTACAGCCTTTAATTTAAAGTCTAGTTTGTCTGATATAAGTATGGCTACTCCAGCTTTCTTTTGGCTTCCAGGAGCATGATAAATAGTTCTCCATCCCCTCACTCTCAATCTAAAGGTGTCCTCAGATCTAAAATGAGTCTCTTGTAGACAGCAAATAGATGGGTCTTGTTTTTTTATCCATTCTGATACCCTATGTCTTTTAGTTGGCGCATTTAATCCATTTACATTCAGTGTTATTATAGAAAGATATGGGTTTAGAGTCATTGTGATGTCTGTATGTTTTATGCTTGTAGTGATGTCTCTGGTACTTTGTCTCACAGGATCCCCCTTAGGATCTCTTGTAGGGCTGGTTTCGTGGTGACAAATTCCTTCAGTTTTTGTTTGTTTGGGAAGACCTTTATCTCTCCTTCTATTCTAAATGACAGACTTGCTGGATAAAGGATTCTCGGCTGCATATTTTTTCTGTTTAGCACACTGTAGATATCGTGCCAAGCCTTTCTGGCCTGCCAAGTTTCAAAGGAGAGATCAGTCACGAGTCTTATAGGTCTCCCTTTATATGTGAGGGCACGTTTATCCCTTGCTGCTTTCAGAATTTTCTCTTTATCCTTGTATTTTGCCAGTTTCACTATGATATGTCGTGCAGAAGATCGATTCAAGTTACGTCTGAAGGGAGTTCTCTGTGCCTCTTGGATTTCAATGCCTTTTTCCTTCCCCAGTTCAGGGAAGTTCTCAGCTATAATTTGTTCAAGTACCCCTTCAGCACCCTTCCCTCTCTCTTCCTCCTCTGGGATACCAATTATGCGTATATTATTTTTTTTTAGTGTATCACTTAGTTCTCTAATTTTCCCCTCATACTCCTGGATTTTTTTATCTCTCTTTCTTTCAGCTTCCTCTTTCTCCATAACTTTATCTTCTAGTTCACCTATTCTCTCCTCTGCCTCTTCAAGCCGAGCCATCGTGGATTCCATTTTGTTTTGCAATTCGTTTAAAGCGTTTTTCAGCTCCTCGTGACTGTTCCTTAGTCCCTCGATCTTTGTGGCAAGAGATTCTCTGCTGTCCTGTATACTGTTTTCAAGCCCAGCGATTAATTTTATGACTATTATTCTAAATTCACTTTCTGTTATATTATTTAAATCCTTTTTGATCAGTTCATTAGCTGTTGTTATTTCCTGGAGATTCTTCTGAGGGGAATTCTTCCGTTTGGTCATTTTGGATAGTCCCTGGAGTGGTGGGGACCTGCAGGGCACTTCCCCTGTGCTGTGGTGTATAACTGGAGTTAGTGGGCGGGGCCGCAGTCCGACCCGATGTCTGCCCCCAGCCCACCGCTGGGGCCACAGTCAGACTGGTGTGTGCCTTCTCTTCCCCTCTCCTAGGGGCGGGATTCACTGTGGGGTGGCGTGTCCCGTCTGGGCTACTTGCACACTGCCAGGCTTGTGTTGCTGGGGATCTGGCGTATTAGCTGGGGTGGGTAGGCAAGGTGCACGGGGGCTGGAGGGGCAGGCTTAGCTCGCTTCTCCTTAGGTGATCCACTTCAGGAGGAGCCCTGTGGCAGCGGGAGGGAGTCAGATCCGCTGCCGGAGGTTTGGCTCCGCAGAAGCACAGAGTTGGGTGTTTGCGCGGAACGAGCAAGTTCCCTGGCAGGAACTGGTTCCCTTTGGGATTTTGGCTGGGGGATGGGCGGGGGAGATGGCGCTGGCGCCTTTGTTCCCCGCCAAGCTGAGCTCTGCCGTCCGGGGGCTCAGCAGCTCTCCCTCCCTTTGTCCTCCAGCCTTCCCGCTTTCCGAGCAGAGCTGTTAACTTCTGACCTCCCAGAGGCTGAGTCGCGCTTGCTGTCGGAACACAGTCCTTCCAGCCCCTCCGCTTTTGCCAGCCAGACTCGGGGCCTCTGCTTGGCCGGCGAGCCGCCCCTCCGCCCCGGCTCCCTCCCGCCAGTCCGTGGAGCGCGCACCGCCTCGCCGCCCTTCCTACCCTCTTCCGTGGGCCTCTAGTCTGCGCTTGACTCCGGAGACTCCCTTCTGTTAATCCTCTGGTGGTTTTCTGGGTTCTTTAGGCAGGTGTAGGTGGAATCTAAGTGATCGGCAGGACGCGCTGTGAGCCCCACGTCCTCCTACGCCGCCATCTTCCGGAACCTTATCCGATAACCTTATTTTAAAGTAAGGTCATAGCCTGAGGCACTGGTGGTTAGGACTTTATCGTGGGCTGAATTGTGTCCCCCCAAAATTTATATGTTCAAGTCATAATGTTATGCTACTGCATCCGAGTGTGATGGTATTTGGAAATAGGGTCTTTAAAGCAGCAATTAAGTTAAAATGAGGTTATAAGGTGAACCCTAATACAATACGATTAGTATCCTTGTAAGAGGAGATTTCGTCACAGACATGCACAGAAGAAGGACCATGTGACGACACAAGGAAAAGATAGTCATCTATAAGCCAAGAGAAGTGGTTTCAAAAGAAACCAACCCTAGCAAATACCTTGATATTTTATTTCTAGTGTCCAGAATTGTGATAAAATAAATTTCTGGTTTTTAAGCTGCCCAGTCTGTGGTATTAACTAGCAAACTAATACAGAAAACTGACTTACATATTTATACTGACTTACCTTTAGTTATGGTCAATACTAATTTCATGTTTAAAGCAATTCCCCTAATGGCACTTTAATTGTTTAAGAGGCAGATATTATTTTAGCTGAATGTCATCATTGTACACAACAGGTGAAGGATGCTTTAATTAGTAATTTTTATTGCAAATTGACTCATAAGGTAAAAATAGAATCAGTTATTGCAGTTTAGAAGTACATTTAAGTTCAGTATAAGGAAAGACCCTCCAAGAATTGAACAGTTACAACCCCATTGCCTGTCACTTACAAAAGTAAACTTGAGATATTAAGAGATCATTGAATATTCATTAACAAAGATTGCCAAAGAATGCAGTTGAGGTTTTGGGGAAAGTTAAATTGGATTGCTTCCATTCATTCTCCAGGTCGGAGATTTTAGCCTTTTGTCTTAAAATAAATGAAAAAAAATTGTATTTTAATACTATATCTGTATATATTTTGCGTTCCTACATATTCCAATATTCACTACTGGTGTATCCATTTCTCTACGTATATGACAATAATGTTATTAATATTAATGTTAATAATTGATAATACCAATATGGAACACACATAGACACAGATACATGTTTACACAAAAATACACATACTTTCACAAGCTATAGTAGGATTCTTTTTTGGAATTGGTAGATTTATTGCAACAGCTACATAAGACACAATACAGGTGCTCAAATCAGTTACATCCCAAACTGACATGGACTGGATTCCTACCTATCAAACGTACAGGGCATTAACAAAAAAATTGTTATTAATAAGTTCCAGGTGTACAACATTAGAATTCAGTATCTGTGTATACTAGAAAGTGATTGCCCTCAAAAGTCTAGTTACCATTAAAATCCTAATATTTTGATGACATAAAGGTGCTTACTGTTTTCATAATCTGTAACATCCATATTTAATTTTTTGTCTTGTCCCCATATTTTAAATAAGCTTATCTTTCAATACCCTCTACATTTGACTTACACTATCTCGTAAAACACTAGTTCTCAAACTTGGTTTCATGTGAGGATCACTTGTGGAAGTTTTAAAAAAAAATTGATGACTGGGTCTTATTTCTGAGAATTCTGATAAATTACTCTGTAGTGAAGCCAGGCATAGAATTGCTAAAATATCTCGTAAGGAGTCTAAATTGTGGCAAAGTTTACGAACCACAGTCTTTGAGGATGCTTTTGATGAAAGTGAGGCAAGGCAGGAAGAAAACTAAGATCTAGGGGAAGAAGTGAGAACACTTGATTTAGGGGAAAACAGCTTCCCAATTGTTAGCACTGATATCTTTTTAATATTTTAATTGTGAAATGGCCAGTAAAATGTGATAAATTGGACTCTGGGTATAAGATAAGAATTTTTAGTGGCTGCTGTTCCTTCTGTGTCTACATTATTGTATTTTTTCATACAGGGTATTATTTTTATGTGTAAAATGAATGTTATTTCCATTCTGATGGAATACTTTTAGATGACCAAAATCATACAAATCATTCATTCCTACATTTGATTTTTTTCCCAGTGATTTTTTCCCCCAGTGTGAGTTTCCACTCATCTAAATGCCAACTACTTCAACTGTAGAATCCTAACTTTAAGATGAACGAAGTACTTTCAACAGCTTTGTTCAAATCTCACAGATGGCCTTTTGTGCTTTTTTTGAGTTCTTTATAATTATGTGTGACACTGTTCTCTGAGAATTGGTGTGAATGTACTCAAACATTATATTTCAACTTGAATTTAAACATGTTCAACAAGGTTTGCCTTAAAATCTGTGGTTGTATCCTCTGTTTATGTAGTTGTACAGCTAAGCCTAAGTTTTCTTCATTGTTTTCTGCCTACTGTTGAAACATTTTTATAAAAATATATTTATAAACTGGCAAATATGTACATATCTCACCAAAAACTGATCCCAAGACAAGGCAGTTTGTCTCATTTAGGATAAGTGTCTCAATACTCCAGAGTTTTAAGAATAATCAAGACTAAAGAATGGTATAAAGATATAATTTTTCTGGGTGTGTGTGTGTATGTGTGTGTGTTTGCTTTTATTTAAGTATCTGGTTATAGCTTATCCTTTGGATTAATATAGGCAGTATACAATGAAAACACTAAAGATGTCTTTTCTTTGGGAATTAAAATATAGACAAGTAGGGTGCTTTTCATTTATCTACATTTTTAAATGTGAATACATTCTTATAAAATCTAATAATCAAAATTAACGTTCTGAGAATTAACAGTTATTATACATGTTTTTGTATTCAAAGTGACTTTATATATCTTCATTTAATTCCCGTATTAATGAAGTATTTTAGGTAATGTAGTTCCAAATTAATAGGTGTGGACAGTGAGGCACAGAGAAATGAGAAACTTTGCAGAAAGCCAAAAGGAGAGTACCTGGATTTGAACCCAGTTAGCCTATTACACAGGATGGCTTTCTTATACCCCATGCTGGTCAAATGGAGAAAATTGCGAGAGAAACTTTTAAAGCACTGAACAAAAACTTGAGCAAAAGGAGTTCTACTTTCAATCATGGCAGAGTAAGTACTCAGGCCAATGCTACAGCTGAGGGCAACTAAAAAACCTAGAAAAATATTACAAAGAAAAAAAAATCTTCTTGAAGGCATCAGTGAGTGTGGTGAAGTTTTAGCCTTCAAGATGCTTCTACACCCTAGTTCTGGGACAGTCAGTATGAAGAGATATACCCATGCATTTGTTCAGGCAAAAGGGCCTTTGTAGATGTAATTATGATTACAAAACATTGACTTAAAATAGGGGGATTATCCTGGACCATCTGGCTGTACAATTTTAGCACATGAGCCCTTCTGCAGACCCAGAAGCCATAGAGATTTGAAATGCAGATACAATTCATCTTGCCTTTGCTGGCTTGAAGTTGCAGGGGACCATGTGGAAGGTGTGAGAAGAAAATGACCTCTAGCAACAACCAGTGAGTTTGGAAAGGATCCTGAGAACCAGAGCCTCACCAACGCTTTAAATTTGGCTTTATGAGACCCCGAGTAAAAAGTCCTGCCATGCTGCGTTCTAACTTATGACTCACAGAAACTGTGAGAGAATAAGTCTGTATTTTTTAAGATTCTAAGTGTGTGACAAATTATTGCAAGAGTTATAGAACATTACTGCAGAGAGCTAACATAATGAGAAATGACGAGCCCAAACTTTAAAGTAGCATCCCCTTTTTGGGAATGCTTTTATCTGGGGGACATTTACAATACCTACATCCTAAGGAAATCATAAGTAGAGCCTGGATCCCACCATGATTGAGGGACTCCAGTAGAAATGGAAATTTTGGATGGTGACCCTGAAGAATAATGCCTTAGATTTCTGACTGGAATAAGTAGAACAGCCATGATGGGAATTCTAGCATAGCTTCCCTCAATTTGGGAGTGCCAGTGCATCTCATTCTCTAAAATTGAGTTAAGTCAGTGTATCTCAACTGGTGGCAGGTTTTGATTTTTTGTTTTTGTTTTTTCTTTCCCAAGGGACATTTGGCAATGTCCGGAGATATTTATGGTTGTCACAACTAGGGGAAGGGAATGGCACTGCGTTCTAATGAGCACATGTCCTCAGGTGTAAGATGGGTCTCTTGAAGACAGACCAGGGAGACTGCTCAGTCCCCTACAGCACATGGAACAGCATTCGACAACAAATATTTATTTGTCCTCAAATGCCAATAGCCCTAAAGTTCATAAAACCTGTGTTAAGTTGATCCCAGATAGCTGCCTCCTGCAGATGCCCAGGAGAAGAAAAACAAACAAACACAAACCTCCTCTGAGATAATTTAATGTTATTTTTGTAAATAAAATATTCAGCCTGAAGTAAAAATTAATAAAGCAGTTGAAAAGATAAGACAATATGAATGGCAACAAAAAGAAATACGGCAATCAAAAGGTATCAAGAGAACTTCTTGGTGAACAGACTCATCCAGACTTTAATTACCTTATTGTACTCAAAACATAAATGAAAAGGTTAAAAAAATTGGCAAAGAACTAGAAAATATAAAAAGTTACATAGCAGAATTGCCAGATAGGATAATAAAGATATTAAATAGAATTACTAGCGCTGAAAAAAAGGTGCGGTAACTAAAATTAAGAATCCCAACAGTGGGTTGGAAAGTAGAGGGGAGAAGATAAAGAATTACTGGTAAGGTGTGCACCAAAGAAGCACGGAGACATAAGATAAAATTTACAAGAGATGTAAATTATATTGAAAGAATTAAAACAACATACATATTTATATGGAATCTCATAAGGAGGTAAGAAAACAAATGGTGCAGTAACTGTGTTTGAAGAGATCATGACTGAGATTTAAACACTGGTCAACTAATCTTTGACAAAGCAGGGAAGAATATCCAATGGAAGAAAGACAGTCTCTTCAACAGATGTTGAAAAACCTGGACAGCGACATGCGGAAGAATGAAACAGGACCAGTTTCTTACACTATACACAAAAATAAATTGGAAATGGATGAAAGACCTAAATTTGAGACAGGAAACCATCAGAATCCTAGAGAACATAGGCAGCAATCTCTGAAATGATGTAGCAACTTCTTATTAGATGCATCTCCTGAGGAAAGGGTAACAAAAGCAGAAGTGAATTATTGGGACTTCATCAAGGTAAAAATCTTCTGCACGGTGAAGGAAACAATCAGCCAGACTAACAGGCAACCTATGAAGTGGGAAAAGATATTTGCAAATGACATATCTGATGAAGGGTTAGTATCTGAAATCTATAAAGAACTTATCAACTCAACACCCAAATAACAAATAATCCAGTTAAAAATTGGACATAAGGCACGAATAGATAATTTTCCAAAGAAGACATCCAGATGGCTAACTGACACATGAAAATATGCTCAATATCACTCATCATTAGGGAGATACAACTCAAAACTACAATGAGATACCACCTCACACCTGTCAGAATGGCTAAAATAGACAACAGAGGAAACAACAGATGTTGGTAGATGCAGAGAAAGGGGGACCCTCTTACACCATTGGTGGGAATGCAAATGGTGCAACCACTCTAGAAAACTGTATTGAGGTTCCTCAAAAAGTTAAAATTAGAAATACCCTATGATCCAGCAATTGTGTTACTAGATATTTACTCAAAGGATACAAAATATTAACTCAAAGGGGCATATGCACCCTGATATTTTTGGCAGCATTATTAACAATAGCCACATTATGGAAAGAGCCCAAATGTCTACTGGCTGCTGAATGGATAAAGAAGATGTTTCCCTCTCTCTCTCTCTCTCTCTCTCTCTCTCTCTCTCCCCCCATATCTCTGTTTCTCTGTCATCTATGTCTATTTATATCTAATGGAATATTACTCAGCCATCAAAAATAATAAAATCTTGCATTTGCAATGACATGGATGGAGCCAGACTATATTATGCTAAGTGAAATGTCAGGCAGTGAAAGAAAAATACTATATGATTTCACTCATATGTGGAATTTAAGAAACAAAACAGATAAACATAAGGGAAAAGAAAAAAAGAGAGGGAGGCAAACCATAAAAGAGACTACTGGGGTGCCCTGGGTGGTGCAGTCAGTTAAGCGTCTGACTATTGCTTTTGGCCCAGGTCGTGCTTGCATCGTTAATGAGATTGAGCCCTGCATCAGGCTCTGCACTGACAGCATAGGGCATGCTTGGGATTCTCTCTCTGTCTCTCTCTCTCTCTCTCTCTCTGCCCTCCTCCCGCTCATGTGCTCTCTCTTGCTCTTTAAAAATAAATACAAACTAAATAAACAAAACAACAATAAAAAAGACTTAACTATAGAGAACAAACTGAGGGTTACTGAATGGGAAGTGGGCAGTGGAATGGGCTAGACTTGTGATGAGGACTGGGTGTTATATATACGTGGTTAATCACTAAATTCTACTCCTGAAAATCATATTATACTATATGCTAACTAGAATTAAATAAAAACTTAAAGCATTAAAAAAAAGACTGAAACAGTAAAAAAAAATTATTTATATTTCATTCTAATTAAATGACACTTTAAAAATCATAGGTATGTAGCTTTCAGTTATTCTATGTGATACTGATTTCTATTTTCATTGAGCTGTTAATTGTGGGTTTGTTGATTTTTCTAAACTGATTGAAAAACTACAGTATCTCTCCAAAGACACTAAAAGGATTTGTCAGACCAAACTAAAAGTGAGGACCACTAAAATGTATTTGAAATTGAAAACAAAAGATATTAATGGAATTAGTAATTTGGAATTTTAAATTTTTTTTAGGTTTATTTATTTTTGGGGCACCTGGATGGCTCAGTCGTTTTACATGTCTGACTTCGGCTCAGGACATGATCTCGCAGTTCACGAGTTCAAGTCCTGTGTGGGGCTCTGTGCTGACAGCTCAGAACCTGGAGTCTGCTTCATATTCTGTGTATCCCTCTGTTTCTGCCCCTCCCCTGCTCACACTCTGTCTCTCTCTTCCAACATTCATTGTAACGTTCATTTATTTTTGAGAGAGAGAGAGAGAGAGAGAGTGAGTGGGGCAGCGGCAGAGAGAGAGAGGGAGACACAGAATCTGAAGCAGGCTTCAGGCTCTGAGCTATCAGCACAGAGGCTGACACAGGACTCGAACCCACAAACAGCGAGATCATGACCTGAGCTGCAGTCGGATGCTTAACTGACTGAACCACCCAGGTGCCTCCCAAAATTGAACTTTTAAACAGGACAAGTTCAAGGAAATTCACAACTACAAAACTACTACTAGCAATATAAGAATGCAGATAACAAAATAAAAGATAATAAAAAACCGCATAAGAAAAAAGATATACTACATTTGGAAGAACAAATGAGAACTGAGTTCTAACTAGAAACATTAGAAGCCATAAGATGATTGAATATCTTCAATGTGAAGAAATAAATGAAAAAAGAAAAACTACATAAAATTCTCTACCTGTGTAAAATATCCTCTAAGAATAAAAGCAAAATTAAACGCTTTTTCACACAAAACAAAAAAGAATTTATTACTGAGAGACACAAACTTAAATAAACATAAACTTAAGCATTATATTATAGTTTTAAAGCAACACTAGATTTCAAAGATACTCAAAGCAGTGACAAGACATGAAATGGTAAATATGTGGATAAATCTGAATGAATACTGACTGGATAAATAATGTCATATAAATAACATACACAAAAAATAATATATAAGTTATTCATGTAGTAAATAGTGTTCTAATTTTACTTTCTTGTCGGGCAGGATACATGGCAGCACCAAGCGAGCTAAATTGCACTACCTTCTTTTTTTAGGTGATAATAATAAAAAAAAATAGAGATTAAAACCTGAATCTTCCAAGTATTTCAAAAATATTTAATCAAAAAATACACACTAAAACAGACTTATCAACAGTCAAATAATACAAATAATTGATGCTCTCTGCAATGTTTTGTGTAATTATCCTTAGTACACAAAATGGAAACATTTATGAAATAGTAGAATGGAAACGTTTGTGAAAGATCCGTTCAGGTTCTCGTCCATTGAGTTTTCTATTTTGCAAGTTTCGTCTTAGTTCTTAGTGACACACCCAATAAAGATCAAAATGGAAAGTTGATGTTCATAATCCACCTACTAAACAAGAGCGATGTTCTTAGATGATAACATCTCCCATTCATTCATCCATTTCATTTTATTATAATTAGTTGAATGGTATCTAAAAATACTTTGAGGATGCTAAAGAAAAGGAACGTATATTAGCATAATTTATTTTTAATATGAGTGTTTATATAATAAAACAATAAATATTCATGGAGTTTTAATGTGAATTCATAGTCTATTGCTTTAGCAATCACTGTAGGTCCTGTTTGTATTGCTTCTAGAATGAAGGTCTGAAGGTCTTTATTGTTCTAGGAGGAAGTGTATTCTCAATCTCTCCAAGAATGTGTTCAATTGTATGGAAATCAGCATAGAACTTTTAGGAACTTTGAAGCGTTCTCTGCTGTATATCCAGATATCACTGCACATCTGGCCAAATGTGCAAATGGCCAAAATAGAAAACAGTAAGACCACCAAATGCTGGTGAGGATGTACAGCAACGGAAAGTCTCGTGCATTGCTGGTGGGATTGCAAAATGGTATGGCCGCTTTGCAAGACAGTTTGTGGTTTCTTACAAAATAAAACATACTCGGGGCGCCTGGGTGGCTCAGTCAGTTGAGCTTCTGACTTCGGCCCAGGTCATGATCTTGCGGTCCGTGGGTTCGAGCCCCGCATCGGGCTCTGTGCTGACAGCTCGGAGCCCAGAGCCTGTTTCAGATTTTGTGTCTCCCTCTCTCTCTGACCCTCCCCTGTTCATGCTCTGTCTCTCTCTGTCTCAAAAATAAATAAACATTAAAAAAAATTTAAAATAAAAAAAACAAAAAATAAAACATACTCTTTCCATAAGATCTGTGCTCCTTGTTATTTACCCAAATGAGTTAAAAACCTACCTCCACACGAAAACATGCACATGGATATTTACAGCAGCTTTATTCATAATTGCCAAAACCTGGAAGTAACCGGATGTCCTCCTATAGGTGAATGAATAACTAAGCTATGGTACATTCAGACAATGGAATAATATTCAGAACTTCAAACAAACAAACAAAAAAGAGCCATCAGTCACGAAAGGCATGAACTTGGAATGTGTGTTATTAAGTGAAAGAAGCTGATCTAAAGAAACTACATACTGTATGGCTGCAACTGTATGACATTCTGGAAAAAGCAAAACTGAAGATGCTAAAATTAGTAGTAGTTGCCAGAGTTTTGATAGGACAGAGTGATTTATAGGCCAAACACAGAGGATTGTTAGGGCAATGAGACTACTCTATGTGATACTACAATGGCAGATACATGTCATTTTACATTTGTCAAAACCCATAGAATGTGCATCACCAAGAGTGAGCCTTATTGAAACTATAGACTTCGGGTGACGATGCTGTGTCAGTGGAACTTTCTCTGTGCTCAGTTTTGCTGTGAACCTAAAACTGCTCTAAAAAAATAAAACCTATTGAAAAATTAAAAAAAAATTAAAATCATTTCTAAAACGAATGCATGTTATGTCTTTATGCTTTCAAAGAGAATCAAAATCTGTGAATCTTAGTTAATGTTTTGGCTGTCCACCCCATGACCTTAAAAGGATATACGTCTCTTAATGTCCTTTTCTTTCGAAAGAGAAATTATAGACTTTGCGTATTACTTCATAAACCTCACACAGAATGGATAGATCAGAGCCAAAGATACAACAGAGACTGAGGTACATTATTTAGTGCTGTAGTGAACTGTGTTAGCGTTTTTTAACTTTCCTGTCCCACAAGTAAAAAAATATAATTCATCCATTCTTCATGATATCAACAGCCAATAATGTAAGTTTGGATAGCACTTTACAGTTGAGAGAGCATGTTCACATAATATTTATTTTGCCACAAGCCACTAAATTAGAGGGTGTACAACATAGACCTATTTCTTAGGTAGGGGAGAAAATTGAAGCTCAGAAAGAATTTGTATGTGATGTCATTCAGCTAAGAATCGTGTTCAAATCTGGAATTTCCGTCTTACTATGACACTTTATGGAAACAATCAGGAAAGCTGACATACATTCATAAACATTGCCTTAAAGATCACAGAATCCCCACACACTAAAATTAAGTCGGTAATATTTTATATTCCTAAGCATACGATGAGCCGAGTATTCCTACAGGCTCCTGTTGAAACAAAAGTGGGTAAAATTCTATCAAAAATCATTTGAAAATATCTGTAGAAAAAATTTTTAAGTTGAAAGTCATGAATACAATAACAAGGTGTTGTTTGCAGCATTATCACAGCCGAATTCGTGATAGCGAGGAAATGGAAAACAATCTAAAGGAGAGGAATGATTGATTAGGTGAGCCATAATATCTCTAAAAGATGGGACATTTTGCAGCTTCTTAAAATTGTCTTTTGAAAAATTTGCTGTGACATCAAAATTCAGGTTTGATGTGTTACGAGTAGAAAACTCTAAACTCTCTGTTTTAGTGATTATGAAATCAGACCCCGGTTCCAGAGTGCTTGGGTTCACACTCTGATTTTGGCAGTTGCTACCTATGTGATGCCAAGGAATTTACATATTTCTGTGCCTCAGTTCGCTCAACTGTAAAATGGAGAAATTAGTAGCACGAACTGATCACGCTGTGGTGAGAATTGAGGAGAAAAGAGATGTAAAGAGCTTAAGAGTGTTTCCGGGACATAGTATGCTTAATGCTTGCATTTTATTATCACCCTATGAACTGAGTATATGATTATTATATTTCTTCTCTGTCAGATTTCATTTCCAGAAACTGTACTTTGAAAAACCAGAGGAAATTATCCCTAAAGTCACTTCCCTCCTTCCCTTTTCTGCCTTGTAATTACCCAAATAAATCTTAAGAGAAGAAAATAAGGAGAGAAAAACAAACTACCTCTTCTGAAAGTTAATGCTTCTAAGTTTAGAATCAACTGTGAAGGTTTTAAAGGCCCTGGACTTCCAGAACAATGATTGTGGCGGGCAGTGTCCTGACGTTTTAGATCTTTGTCTGTCTAGGGTGAGGGGCATTTTGTTGTCTTACTGTCCACGGGGCAAATCAAAGACATCTTTGCTCCTAGCCCCTGACTGAAGTGCTGTTTTATATTTAGCATTCTAATAGATTTTTTTTTTTCTGTTCACTGTTAGACTCCAATTTAGGATTAAACTTTTAATTAGCCCTCCTCCTATTATTTTGGGCAGTTTATAGAAAAGCATATAGACTTATAAGCCATTAAAGTTACTTTCCACCTTCTACTTGTAATACAGTAAACATATAATGTGCTGTGTGTAAAATTGACATAAGGCGCGTGGGAAGCACGTGAGTTTATTTTTTCCCCAACATTTTTCTACCTTTTGCACTTTTGTAAATTTTTAAGATTTTCGACAGTGCGTGTGCCTTACATTTATAAGCAAAAAAGGCTATAAAATGAAAGCCTTATAAACTTTTTAGAGGAAAGAATTAGCAATTATCGGCCTTAGCGTTATATTTTCTGATCCTCCTCAGAGTGGTCGTAGCGATATGTTGAATTATATTGCCCCCCAGTCACAAAGTGCTTTTCAGTGTTTACAAGCTATATTTAAGTGATGCCCCCAGCGAAATTCAGCTTCATTTAGGGCGATATTTTACAATAACTCTGTGCCAGAATGATGCAACAGGAATAGAAACATGAGAATTATACACTTTGCTCATGTACGACTCAAGGTATGTAAACACATATGGGCAAAAACGCAAATCTAGCATCAATTGAAGAGTTTTCCCTTAGAGAGCAGTTATTTTCATCTGTACACTCATTCTTCTCTCATACTTGATATGCAAGCACACACTATTTCCTGAGTGAATATGGATATACATCTGCTTCGAGGGGACATATGTGTGAAGGAGCTAAAGACAGCAGCTATGTGTACTCATATTTGGCAAGACATCTGGGTGGATTTATTTTACCTAATTTAACTGCAAAATTTATATGTTTCACTTGAATTTGTGAATATTTAAATCAATTGCAGGCTCTTGATTCTTCCCTGGCTTGGGATTTATTACGTTATGCACTGGTTTTCATAGTTATAATTGAAAATATAGGGGCAAGTCCTTGGGTATTTTAACTGTACACATTTCATTTGTTTATTAAGACCCCGGGCTTTAAGATAAAGCAAGGTTTTAAAATAAAGAGTACCACAGCATAGCTTCATTATATGACTCTGGAAGGAATGGGATTGTGCCTAGTGTGAAGGTGAGCATGATACCACGTGCTCACGTGCTCACACGCACACTCTTTAAATTTTGATTATTATATTTTTGAGAGAGAGAGAGAGAGAGAGAGTGAGTGAGTGCACAAGCAGGGGAGGGGCAGACACAGAATCTGAAGTGGGCTCCAGGCTTCGAACTGTTCGCACGGAGGCTGATGCGGGGCTCGAACTCAAGAACCGTGAGATCATGACCTGAGCCGAAGTCAGACGCTTAACTGACTGAGCCACCCAGCCGCCCCACTGCTGCACACGCTTAAGTCTTTATGTTTCAAGTTAGTCAAGACAGAACCGTGCTGACTACATGCCAGGCAGCGTGGCTGTTGCTGGGGGTACAGGGATGCATGAGATGTTAGTGATGTCTAGGAGCTCACAACACAGGAGTCAAACAGATAAATAAGTGCAGCCCAATCTGGCAGGTTCTATAATACATATTATAATAATGTCACCAAGGTGAGAGGAGACACTCATAACCAAAATGCCAAGGAGGGCAGACATATGTCACTAAAAACCTGTCCATGGAAGAGCCACTTTAGTGGTGTGACAAAGACAGTCATTTTATTTTACTGTATTTTACTTCACTTTTCCTTATTCCATTCTATTCCATTCTATTCCATTCTATTCCATTCTATTCCATTCCATTTTATTCCATTCCATTCCATTCCATTCCATTCCATTCCATTCCATTCCATTCCTTTCCTTTATGTATGTATGTATGTATGTATGTATGTATGTATGTATGTATACATGTAAATTCTAATGCTACAGCAGCACATAGGGAGAGGTGGTGTATACATAATGTCTTCTGGTGTATGATGTATATATACACCATAATGATGGTGTGGAGCCTGCTTGGGATTCTTTCTCTCTCCGTCTCTCTCTGCCACAGCTTATACTTGCTCTCTCTCTCTCTCTCTCTCTCAACAAATAAATAAACTTAAATAAAGGTACCCCTATTTAACTTGAAACATCTATGAGATTTCTTTTAATGTTTTAAGTATTTAAGTTATTCTTAGGGTTGGCATTCCCTGAATTAAGATTGCACACAATATCTCTAAATACATTTTTCTCTAAGTATATTTTATTTATTTTCATTTTGTATTTTAACAAGAAAAAGATCAATTGTAAGTACCAGGTGTAGGAATGTTTTTGGGTAAGAACTATTTATTTAGGCTTATCTCTCCCTATTATTCCGTCTGGAGAAAGTTCACAGTTTGTAGCTATTTCTTCCCATCCAAAAATGAGAAGAGGAGAAGGAAGGCCATAATCAGAAAAGGTGTATTTTCAGAATGGGAGACCAGATTTCTTAAACTTGACAGAAGTATTAAAACTAAAAGGTTGATAGGCATTATACCATTTAATCTTCACGAAGTTGATTTGAAATAAAGGCTAAAATACAAATTCAAGGTCATAGAGCCAATAAATAGGAGAGGGAAGAATCCCAGATCTTGCTGGAAACCAAATAGAGTCTGCTAAGCCTTTAAAGAAGAATAATGAACAATATTTTAGGAAATATAAAGTATTCTCATTTTCCCTGTCTTGTATACCTCGCCTTAAGAAAGGTATGTAATACCTTGCCTCCTCATGCTCTGGGCAAAGAAAATCCAGAAATCATGGCCCACAGGGAGGAAATTTTATGATCCCGGTTCTCCAAGACTGCCCTCATTTCAAATATCAGCTGTAAAATTGGGAGTCCCAGGATAAACCCTTGCTTTAGATCAGCTGAACATGAATTTGAGAGTCCCCCCAAACCTCCCTCAGCTTTGACAGTTCACTAGAAAGACTCACAGAACTCAGTGAAAACCTGATATTTACATATACACTTTATTACGGTGAAAGGATACGAACTAAATTCAGCCGAGGGAAGAGACGTCCAGGGCAGGACCCAGAAGGGGTCTGAACTTGGAGCTTCCAGTCGATCTCTCTCTGCGATCTCTCTCTGTGGGGTCATGCAATATTTTTACCTCTTTCTATTCTTGAAGGGTTACAGTATGCAACCAGAGTCTTTTGGTGTCGATAAAGTTTTAACCGGTTCTGCCTTCTTGGCTGACCTTCACCTTGCAGCCTCTCCCAAAAGTTTGGGCTAGTACCTTTAGACCCTAAAATCCTCCATCATAAATTTACATTGTTAAGACTGTCTGGCAGCCAAAGTTCTGGTAAAACAAACACATTCCTATCTGGCAGGACTTCCATCCAGGATCTAGAGATCACCTCCCAGCAATCAAGGGCCATCATGCATCTCTATACTAGGTCCCATGAATTTAACCTAAAAAAGCCCTAATATTTATAATGCCTTTTTAAAAATTAATTAATTACGTATTTATTATTTGAGAGAGAGAGAGAGCGAGAGCGCCAGCAGGAGAGAGGGTAGAGAAAGAGAGAGAATCTCAAGCAGGCTCATGATCAGCACCGAGCCCAACATGGGGCTTGATCCCACAACCCTGGGATCATGACCTGAGCTGAAATCAAGAGTCAGATGGTCAACCAACTGAGCCATGCCCTACAATTCCTTTTTATAATTAACTTCAATTTTAATTCCTTGAACAAAAAACCCAGTGAACTGTAAACTACAACAACAAAAGTATCCTCTAGCAGCACTAGAATTTTCCGGGCATTTTATTCCTCATCTGTGTAAAGTGCTTCTCATCTACAAAATACTAGAGCTCTCACTATATCTGTAAGGGTGAGAGTGGGGGCTAGATGGAAAGAGTGGTACAATTTTTAAACCCAGTATTTACCAATTTCTTTTTTTCAGCACAAAGCACAATATAGCTTCTTGTAATCTACATTGTATTACTGGGTATTTATATTACTTCCTAAAGACCTAGACTGATGTTCTTCTCAGGAAATAGAAGTTGAGTACTTGATGAATTTGAGTAATTTCCCCATAATGGTGTATCCAATAAACATGTATTAGCTAAAATAGCCATTCTTAAAATGCAAGATGCAGTCCTAATGTGAAAGCATTGTGTCTAGGGCTCTGTGGTGAGTTAAACATATGCATGCTTTATGAAAAGCCCACGAGATAGACAACTCCATCTTAAATTTAAACAGAATTCCATCTAAGGAATATGCTGATCTTTTTTTAATGGATGTAGATACCACTTTTTAGGCATGACCAAAAACAACATTAACATTTAAACAAAAAAAAAGGTCTAAATTAGCAGAATTATTAGAGCACTGTATAGGGCAGAGCAGGAAGTAGTTTACTGATTGCCAGCTTCAGGCAACTTAACGTGAAGCGTTGTAGCAAACGGGTCTCCTCAGAACAGTAGAATTTTACCCCCTACCTCCCCCCCAACACACACCTTAGCAAATTATCCAAATATTTATTTCCAACAAAGATAGCACCTCTCCAAGAAATGAATTCTGGAAAACAGATTTTTTTCCCCATATTATTATCTACCTCCCATTTCTAAATTTGACACGTGCTTTGGGTCACATTTGCACATCATTTCTTTGAGCACGGATTCCAGTTACCCATATCCTCATCCCCATCAGTGCAGGCTCAACTACTCTATTCCTGTGATTTTGATAGTACTTGGGTTTTCACTTCTACTTCTCTGCTATCTCAGTGTTGTCCATCGAGTCATATCTATTTTATGGAATCAGGTTCTGTGCTCTGCTTTGAACTCTGAGAGACAGGTGCTGTCTCTTAACTTTTTCCACTGGCTCCAGCATCAGTCACAGTGTTTGGTATGGAGTCTGAACACAGTAAGTGACTGATGAATCCGTGAGTAAGGGAGATAACCAGTACTTCCAAATAAGTTCTTATTAGGGATGCAGATGTGTTGTTCAGATGGAATTCTCTTGTTCTTCAGTCAGCTGAATGAAAGCTGTCAAATTATAATTTGTAAAAATATGATGCCCGCATCCTCCACCAGGGGCGCCTGGGTGGCTCAGTCCATTAAGTATTCAACTTCAGCTAAGGTCATAAATTCACAGCTCATGAGTTCAGGCTCCACGTCGGGCTCTGTGCTGACAGCTCAGAGCCTGGAACCTGCTTTCGGATTCTGCGTAGCCCTCTCTCTCTTCCCCTCCCCCACTCACACTATGTCTCTCTCTCAAAAATAAACGTTAAAAAATTTTAAAGAAAATATGCTTAGGAGCTGAGGGAATATAGCCAAACTTTGTTTTCAGAGAAACTGAAAAGATAGATGATTAATGAGATTCTTAGATTTACTGGTTAATATCAGAAGTCTGAAGCAGGACTGTAATTGTAAGCTTTAGTTTTTGACAAGCCCCCAAGTTCCTGTGCTGCTGATTGAGGAGGAATTAATGCCCTAGATAACAGATGGCAAAGCTAATGTTTTAGCAACCGAAAGTTTGGAAACATCACTTGTACTTTACCCAAACAGAAATACACTTCTTATACACATGGAATAGACTTCCCAAGGGCGAGTGGTTAGGGCCAGCATTCCATCTCAAAATGCTATTTGAGTCTGTTCAAGTACTCATAAAATTCCAGGTTAAACCCATGAATTTGATTCCACATATCATGGAAAAAAATAATTTTGGCCTGAGTCCTTGTTTGGAACAGGTTTCCTGAAATAAATGGATCTCAGTATGATTACCAGAGAACATCTGATTTAAAATATTATTGCAGTATTAGGTGGGCCTGTTGGGATACATTAGCTGTTAAATGTACAGTGTGGTGGTAATGAGTTCTTCACTAGGGCACAGCCATTTAAAAGTTCAATGAATTATCCCAGTTTCAAGTTAGCATTAAACTTTTTCTTTTTTTCTGCCTTCTCCTCCTTCTCCCTCTTTCCTATCCAAATTTAGCAAAAAGGTCTAAATGCTTCTTAAGTGGGTCCCTCATGATGTGACATCAAATAACAGAGTTTATTTCATGATCATTTTATTCAGAAATGTATCAGTACAACAACTATGTACTAGTAATATGTGGAAAGGGCTCATGATCAAATGAGAAGAGATATTCTTGCCCCATGATACAGATATCCTACTCCTATCACATATCTACTCATGCCAGCCAGTGAAAAACTCTCCCACCATGCTGGGGCTACACTGCTTAGGCAGTACACTAATAAATCTTTTGGAGAGAAAGCTTAGGTTCTGAGGATATGGCATAATTATAGTCAGGATTTTGAACTGCTCTGCATTAGAACAGAAAAAGATATAGGGGGTAGGAGAGCAACAGAAGGGAAAATCAACCACTGTACGAGTGCTAGATCTCCAGTTGAAGGATTCGATTGGCATTGTGGGAACAGTCATGTGTAACATAAAATGATAAATTGCTAGTGAGGCAATTGGGGAATTGAAGTAAAAGGATTGAATATTATTTTAGAATAAAGTGGAATAGGGCAACAGCAATAAGGTAAGTTGGTCCCAGCATTGAATTAATAGATACGAGTACCAACTTAGAGCCATGAGTGAGGATGAGAAGATTGTATATTCCCAAACTTGGAGATATGCTGGTGATGGCATTAGAATTGCTAGAATCCATGAAATATGTAGGGTGTGTATACACCCTTTTCCATCTTTTGTCTGCCTGTCATCTATCTATCTATCTATCTATCTATCTATCATCTATCGCCATAATCTTGTTGGATATCCCTAGCACATAATTGATTGAAAATACTTATGGAGTGGATATTGTGTTAGGCATTTTTTCCCAAGCATTGTCCATACATCAACTTAGTCTCATAAGACTATGAGACTTGTCTATTATTATTCTTTTAAATATTTTTTTTAACGTTTATTTATTTTTGAGACAGAGAGAGACAAAGCATGAATGGGGGAGGGGCAGAGAGAGAGGGAGACACAGAATCAGAAGCAGCCTCCAGGCTCCGAGCCGTCACCCCAGAGCCCGAAGCGGGGCTCGAACTCACGGACCGTGAGATCGTGACCTGAGCTGAAGTCGGACGCTTAACCGACTGAGCCACCCAGGCGCCCCATTGTCTATTATTATTCTTATCCAACATGTCAGGAGACTGAGGCAAGGGCACTAAAAAACTAGCCTAAAGTCATATGATGAGTAAGTTATGGAACAGGGATTTGGATCCAAAGTTGGGGATCATAACTATTCTACTCTGATATGAGCAGTGTCCTATTGTAGACATCCAAGGCAAAATCATGGAGTTCATTATAAAGTAGTCTGTAAACTATTCAGTTGAATTTAGTAGACATTTTATTAAGTTTTTTTGTTTAAATTTTATTTATTTTGAAAGAGAGAGAGAGAACGAGCAACGAGCAGGGGTGGGGCAGAGAGAGAGAGGGAGAGAGAGAATCCCAGGCAGGACCCACAGTGTCAGCATGGAGCCTGACGTGGGGCTCCATCCCGTGGATCTCATGTGAGATCATGACCTGAGCCTAAATCAACAGTCAGACGCTTAACCAACTGAACCACCCAAATGCCTCTTACTAGACGTTTTAAAGGGAGTTTATATACGAGGTTCCCAATGTTTATTTATACCCTACAATATCCATTCCTTCAAGGGTCTGTATGATACAGGAGAAATAGTATACTACTTATCTGTTGGGAAAGTGATTTCCTGAGAGTCACAGTTTCTTTTGTACAAATCCTAGTTCCACCTCTTATTAGCTTTGTGACATTGAAAACATAACATAAACTCCATTATTTCTTAATGTACTTAATGCAATGTATAAAGCAGGGCCATTAATGCATACTTCGTAGAGTTATTATAAGGATTAAAATAATATATATGTCAAGCTTTTAGAGCCGTGTCTGCCACCAAGAAAACCATCAAAAACATTACTGATTTTTATACTGAAGTGATTATAAAATGGTAGGAATGTAAGCAGGAGAGGTGAGAATAGAAGCGTGGAAATTTTCACCTGTTTATCTTTTCAAATGGTGCAGGAGCAACTAGACGAGTTGCCAAAAGGTTTTTTGTTGGTTAGAACAAATGAAAAAAAAAATTGGTGTTCTGATCCTGAGAAACTTTTAAAATGTATCTTATATTTTTTAATAACACTAAAAGGAAAATAAAGAAAGTAAGCAACTCTAATAGAGCAAATATTTGTCAGGACAAATGGGTATATGAATTTTGAGGCATAGGGTTTGTCAAACATTTTTAAAAAATGTATTTACAATTGTAAAATGTCTAATCCAGCCAGATTTCCTAGGATAAAAAAGGAAGCCTTATTGTCAAGGTAATAACAACCTAGCATCACTTACCAAACATTTATATGTGTCTTGCACTGTTTAAGTGATGTAGGTTAAAATACTGAGGCAGACGTACACATAAGTGTATATACGTACCAAATTTATGAAATAAAATTTAATTTAAACTCAAAAGTCCTACAAAATAGAGTGAATATTAGAAAATATGTACTCTAGTAGATTTCTATTCAACAATTGCAAATTAACTTAAGCCTTAGATTATGGATTTGGTTTTGTGATGAATGGCTCTCAAGTTTTCCTTTCAGAGCATATGAAGTTATTTTTGTCCCATCATCATAATTATTTCAACTGTTTTGTTAAAAAAATTAGTCAATCAACTATTTTTCCTTTGTTCTGTCACAAACATTTCTTAGTTCTTTCCCTTAAGAATTGAATAAGTTGACAAATTGTTTAGGAAAATCGATTAAAGACATCCCCTAAGAATAAGTGTATGGTAAATCCCATATTCAATTTAGTGTAAATTCATTTGCTGGGAATTCTTAATTCTAAACATAGTGCCAGATTTACATATTGTTTTAATGATTTATGACAAAAGTCTACTTATTAGTGAATTTACAGAAACTTTATACAAACTTATAGAACTCAAATGCAAAAGCACATAACTATATATTTTTTCTAAGGATGAATTTTGTTCCTTAAAGAGCAAGAGCCTTTTTGAAGCCTGTGGTTTATTTTTCTGTGTGTGTGTGTGTGTGTGTGTGTGTGTGTGTGAAACCTCCGAAAGTATTGCCGGGTTACATATGGAATGACAAACCCTGTAGGACTGTTTGCGCACCCTGTGATTTCATATTAACTCCTTGCTGTTTTGTTTAACAAGTTAATTTTCCACCGTGGTTTGATGTCTAGAATCCATTGCAGATTTCCGTAACATATTTCGCATGACACTGTGGCATGTTTATATTTATTATTTTCCCATTTATTAAAGTTTTTTTCTTCATCAATTATTTTTTTTCCTGGATTTTCTTAATTTTACAAATAGTTGTTTAGGAAAGTTCTGTGATAAAGAATACTGTGTGACGATCTAATGGGTAAGTAAGCAATTTAGGATTGAGACCTTTAATTCTAGATGATAAGAGCCAAATTGACACAAGACATTCATGCATAGTGACCAAATAGCTATTAAGGAAATAATATTTCTATTTTTTAAGTTTATTTATTTATTTTGAGAAACAGAGCAAGCATGTGAACAGGGAAGGAAGGGGCAGAGAGAGAGAGAGAGAGAGAGAGAGAGAGCGAGAGAATCCAAAGCAGGCTCTGCACTGTCAGCAAAGAGACCAACACGGGCTAATGAGATCATGACCTGTGCCAAAATCAAGAGTCAGATAATTAATTAACTGAGCCACCCAAGAGTCTCCGTTTTCACTGTTTAATGGGTGATTCTACTCCAATAAAATTTCCACTTTTTGGTAGGTTATTCATTTATTTTTATTTTTTTTTTAAGTTTTTTTTAAATGTTTATTTCTAAGCAAGAGAGAGAGACAGAGAGACAGACAGACAGAGTGCGAGCTGGGGAGGGGCAGAGAGAGGAGACACAGAATATGAAGCAGGCTCCAGGCTCTGAACTGTCAGCACAGAGCCCGACTCAGGGCTCAAACTTGTGAAATCATGACCTGAGCTGAAGTCAGTCGCTCAACTGACTGAGCCACCCAGGCACCCCAGTGTAGCAAGAATTTTAGTTTAGAATTGCCAGGAACTGCTCTATTGTATGGTCCCCCTTCCATATGGTATGCCTTATGTTCTCGTGACGTAAGGTAACTCACCTATGCCAAGTTGCACTGGCCAGAAATCCTATGTATAATCATACCTGAGTGCAAGGAAACTAGAAAATGCAGACTGTATTCCAGTGTGGCTATCGAGCAATGAAAAGCAAAAAGGATCAAGTTTCTACGATGATCACAGACCTACCAGTCTCAGACTCTGCCATAAGCTCAATCATCTGACCTTTCAGTTGTCCTCTGAAAAAATTGTAGCTTAAACTTTATCAGTATTTTACTCCAATGGATTAAAAAAGTGGATTTCCACTTTTTGATGGTGATTCATTTTTCATGTACCTCTTTTCTATTCAGTGAAGGTGGTCTGTACATTAAGTCTTTGAACTTCTTGAGAATGCATTATGACCTAATATAAGATTAGTTTTCATAAACAGTTCCTTTATATAAGAGAAAAAAATGTATTCTTTAATTATGTGATACAGAAATGCACATTAGGTCAAGATTGTTAATGGGCATGCAGTAAAATATCATTTTTCTTGTTTGATTACACAATGAACAACAGAGAATAAAATCTTCTGTTAAGTCAAGGATGGCTCAATATCTCCCTATAACTTCATCAATTTTTGTGGTACATCTTTTGGGCTGTTTGTTATGCACATACACCCTTAAAATTTCTGTATATTTCTGCCCAGTTTTACATACTTCCTTGAGCCAAATATAGCTCTTTAAATTAAAGAACTATTTGTCTTCTGGGTATTTGCCTGAATTATCATTTCCCATTGTTTTTCTTTCCTACATTTCATGAGGATGGGGCTGCATTTAGGAATCTGCTGTGTTTTCTCCTGTTTCCTTTCTCCCTGTCACCACTAGGGCCTGGCCGAGGCTGACCAGCTTAAAATTTCTACCCCCCACCTTTTCATATTTGAGTACCCCCCCTCTTCGTGTTTCGGACTCAGTTCAAGCTGCCTCTTGCTGGTGCCAAAGATTTCCACCCTCTCCTCTTTTGGCCAAGAGTCCAAGCCCCTTTTCTGAGCACAGGTGAGTGGCCAGAGTAGCAGTGAGACAGGTTGTCCATCAGTTTCCAGTTTTGCCTGTTCCATTTTGTGTTGTGAGGATTTCCTGAGATTTCTTGTGAATTGGTTTTACAAACAGATTTATCCCGAGTTTCTAAGTCTCTTTAAATTTTCACTTCCAAGGTGTCTGGTCCTTTTTCATGTCGTAAACAGGGAATCTCTTTGGATTTTTCAGTGCTTTTATTTTTCTTTGATAATAGCAAACTATATGCTACATTTAGAAGAATGACTCCTACAGGGGCGCCTGGGTGGCTCAGTTGGTTAAGCTTCCAACTCTTGGTTTTGGCTCAGGTCATGATCTCATGGTTCGTGTGTTCAAACACCACATCAGGCTCTCTGCTGGGCAGTGTGGAGCCTGCTTGGGATTTTCTCTCTCTCTCCTCTCTCTGCTCTACCCCCTCCCAAATAAATACATAAAATAAACTTTAAAGAAAAAGAATAATTACTGCTACATGTATGATACATAATTTTGTTTTATGTCAGTCTAAATATGTCTGGTCTGTGTCCTTACTAAATTCAGAAATAAACCTAGCATAGGTTTTGACATAGAATGGCATCACATTTAATCTATATAACTCCAGCTGTATACCCATGGCCTCTACCACATATTGGGCCATCCTTTCTCTGTGCTTCAGCCACACTGGCCTGAAAATTGTCACACTTCCTTCCACCACAGTGACTTTGCACATCCCATACAGCAAAATTGTCACACTTCCTTCCACCACAGTGACTTTGCACATCCCTTACAGCAAAATTGTCACACTTCCTTCCACCACAGTGACTTTGCACATCCCATACAGCAAAATTGTCACACTTCCTTCCACCACAGTGACTTTGCACATCCCATACAGCAAAATTGTCACACTTCCTTCCACCACAGTGACTTTGCACATCCCATACAGCTGTACCCTTTGCCTAGAAATGATTTCCCCTCCGTGGCACACATTTCTCCAACCTCATTGTGGCCGATACTTTTTCAATAGAAACTTCTCTGACCTCCCTTACATTATCAAATCACAACTACAATATCTCAGCACAATTGGAGAGATCTCAGAGCAGCTGTTAATTCATGTCCATATGTGTGTATGTCTGTGTGCATTTGTTTATTTTGAATGAGTGTTGTGAAGGCATGCCCTGTGTGTAAGAGCAACGTGTATCTCCCTTACTCACTACAGTGCTAGTATGCAGTGAATTGTAAATAAGGATTAGTTTTGTAAGTGAAATTCTGTGTGAATCTACTTGAATGGCAAAGTGAGAGAATAGGCCTTGATAATATTTTCATTTTGAATGAACAGCATATTCGAAGATTGCTCTCTCAATGTGTTTGTTTCCAAGAGACTAGCTGTTAACACATATAACATCGCTACCTCAGTACAATTTTACACCAACCTCCCAGTCATTGAATTGAGAGTGGATTGGCCTTATTGTATCAGTGTTATGGAACCAACTAATAATTCAGGAAAGACTAGATTATTTTCCCAATGACTACAGTTTCCCTGAACTAGCATAAGTTGTTTTGAGACTGTTTGTTTTAGTGTGCCATGCTTTTGTGATCAAAAGATAATCCCCCAAATAAACTTTTAACTAATTTTAGCCTGGAAGAAACCAAGATCTACCGTGAAATATGTGACAGCAAAGGATATAAAACTAGAGCAAATGTTCGAGTTTTTCATTTGAAAATGGATGGGTGCATTAAATTTCAGATTTGAGACTAGAGTAGATAAATACTGCACCTGTCCTCATGGAGAAACCAACTCTTTTTGATGAAATTTTCAAAAAAAATATTAGTTTCCTCACAAAACTAGTATTTTTGGAAGAGTCGCTTAATGCCATGGTGTTTTTTGTTGATGGTGTTTGATTGTTTCTATTACCAAGAATCACACTGATGGTACAAAGACTTAAATACACCATTTCTTCAATGTCTAGAATATAGATGGGAGATGGTATACAAAAATGACTGAAAATGACTTTGGAGGACATAGCAAATGTGGAAATAAAGGTATAGTCATAGTCGCAAGTTAACTATCATTTCAGTAGAGATGTTTTCTTTCCTATTAGTATTGCACAGTGAAATTTCAGAAGAAGAATTTAAAAGAGTTTAATTTGCACAAATAATCACATTAGCACAAAGAATATTAGCCACAAGTCTGTATGTTCAACATGAAAATGGCCCTGCAGAGTTTTAATTGAAGGGATTTATGCATTTTTGGTAGACTTAATGTTGTGTCTTCTTCAGCGATTCCATGTAATATGGGTGGGGTGTGATTAGGTTGTAACAAGGCCAGTTCATACTGGTGTGCCTCGAGTGAGGTTCCAGAAGTATGACAGGTGTGGATGGGATATTATGGAAGAAAAACGTTACAGTGGCAGGAAAGACAGACTGCACTTGGACACTTAGATCTAGGAGATACTTCTGAAATGAGCCTGTCATGTTTTTGCTTAAATTCATTTTGTTTTGCAGACACTAATGGGATATTAAATGGGATTTTTTTTCCCTTTCAGAATAGTGGTGAAAAACACTATTCACCAAGGATATAATGAGACCACATATCATAAAGAAATTAAAACCTTGGTTTCTCTGGTTTGATGCCTATGAACAGCATTTAAAATGCCAATAACTTTTGGCTCAATAATTCAAATAGTGGAACTTGAATGTGATGAAAATTTATGTGCAGAGATGCTCATTGTAGCAATGTTATTAGTAGCAATATATTCAAAACAAGTGTTTATCCACGGATGAAGGACTAACTAAACTATGATGCATTAAAATAGTTGAACCTTATATACTTTCTAATTGAGATATATAACATTCTTACAATGCATGAAAGAACTTACATTAAGTGAAAAGCTGAAATATTACATGGAACTGTGAATACAAAACTGAAGAAAATAAATCATAGAAAAAATGAATAAGGTGTAAAAATATTATATTGTTTACAGAAGTACCATTTATTATATATGATTTTCTTCCATTCCTTGAACTTTTTAGTTCGTGTATATTTTCTGTAATGACTCTATTACCCTTATAATATAGAATATAAATTATAAATTGTTAAAATCAGAGTAGATATTTTAAATACTAAAGCTGAAAATATAAATATGCATGTTCTTTTTATTGAAGGTAGTCAAGGGAATAATTATAAGTTAAATCCATTTTATTATTAATAGAAACATTTAAAAATGCTCTATGTATACATACTTTAAAAGACATAAAGTATGTAGAAATTAAATGGGATGGACATCTGTATCTGCCAGCAAAAACCTACTAATTTAGTTAATGCTTTAGAACTAAGCAGCAAGAGCTAACTGTACTTTATCTCAAAAGAAGTTTCTTTTAGCCAAAGTGCATTTAAAGCTTTGAGATACCAGTTCTGCAGCAGACATTTCCCAGCTATCTGAAGCCTCTCCAAAATTAAATGACATAAATAACACGTGTCATATCAGGTTTATGACAATTATTCAAGGAAAAATGCAAGTAAACCATAATGTGTGGGAATACCTTTCCATTTACCTTATTATAGCATTTTGATAGAGAATACCATTAGGATAGGAAAAAGATGATGCAGAAGAAGTTTTCATAATTTTTTAGTCTTATTAACAAACACATAAAAGTAATGATTAAATACCAAACAATGTGGTGATGTTTACTTTTTCCATTTTATTATATGTCTTTATCCCTCTGTGCATATTAAAAAGGAAAAAAGTAATTATCATCTCTCTTGGTGGCATACATCGCCGTATTTTTTCAGCTGTGACATTTATTGAATTTAAGGAGTGCTCTCTATTTTTCCCTTCCCCAAATACTTTAATATTGAAAGTTTTAATAATTCCCATTTTGAGGAACAGCTGGGTGGCTCTGTCTGTTGAGTGTCCTGCTTCGGCTCAGGTCATGATCTCGTGGTTTGTGAGTTTGAGCCCCACAAACTTGCTGCTGTCAGCACAGACCACTTCGGATTCCGTGTCTCCCTCTCCCTCTGTCCCCTCCCACGCTCATGTGTGCTCGCTCTCTCTCTCTCTCTCTCAAAAATATATAAAAATTAAAAAATAATTCCTATTTTGAGTTACACAAAAAGAGAAATATATATGTGTGTTTGTGTGTATGTGTGTGTGTGTACCAGTACCAGTAATTTAAAAAAAAAAATTAACATTTATTGATATGAGAGAGAGAGAGAGGCAGAGCATAAGCAGGAGAGGGGCAAAGAGAGAGGGAGACACAGAATCCAAAGGAGGCTCCAGGCTCCAAGCTGTCAGCACAGAGCCTGATGCAGGCTCGAACTCATGAACTGTGAGATCATGACCCGAGCCAAAGTCGGATGCTTAACCCACTGAGCCACCCAGATGCCCCAGTAATTTTTTTTAATGTAAACTTTTTTCCCCTTCAGAAAGATTGCTTTGAATTTGTGTTGTGAAATGGAAGCTAGAGAGTTTATATTGCTATCAATTTCTCGTAGAATCTGACGCTGAGAGCTAAATGACATGATTTTGGATTTGTTATAGAAAAGCGGTGTATTTTACTGACCTTGTTAATATCCTTGCTGCTCAACAATTCATTAACATTGTAGCCCTGAACAGGTATTTTTAAATATGTGTGTGTATACAGACACAATTATATATATACTATAATATATAATATATACTATATATGGTGTATATATATACTATAATATGTAATGTGTATGTAATACATATAATATATGGCAGATCCATACAGTATACAAAGAAGAGTAATGATTCAATTATATTTTTTGTATAAATCAAAGAGAAAACCCATAACCTATCTTTATTTCTGACATTATATTGTTCATACATGGTATAAACAAAATGAAATTTTAAGAACCCAACCTGCACTATGTGAGGCAAAAGAAAACTGTGGTGAATGCATCAGAAAATTCAGCTCTCCAAAAGTTGAAAGTCACAGTATATATCACTCATATTATAATGTGGTTTCAACATCTACCTCAAAATATTTGGATTTGTAATACTCTGAAGAAACATAAAGGGTGTTGACCACCTTATCATTAGTGATAAAATATAATAAATACCTTGTTCCAGAATACTGAATATATTGTAGTCTCTCCCCATGAGTTTCGGTAATACTGAATTTCCTATTATATTATAAACATTCTAACTTTTTTGGTAATCTACCTTATGTACCAATATTGTACAAAATCCAGCCTTAAAGTTAAGGTTTACACCTTTCCAGTTTCTTACCTGTGAATTTCTTGCTGGACCTTTGGAACTTCAGCAGCATAACCCTAATAATGTGTGTGATTTCCCTAGGGAGTATTTCAAAATAGATCTGCCTTAGCTGGAAACACTTTTGATTGCAAATAACAGAAAGTACCTTGAACTAGATTAAGCAAATGGATTTTATTACAAGTGGACAGGGTTATGTTACAGTCTTCAGAGGCTGTAGCACTCTGTAGCTAGGTATTAACTCTCCTCGTTTCTTAGCATATCACTGTTAGCATTGTCTCTTAGTAACCTGTCTTTCTAATGCTTATACCACCTTTCCATATACATAGGGGAAGAAGACCACAGAGTTTCCAAGTTTAGAATTCCTCAGTTGCAACACTATTGGAATCTAATTGTGAGAAATACTGTCAAAATTCCAGTGGAAAATGTTTAAATCAAAAAATTAAAACCCCCATCAGTGATGTGGAGAGCAAATGGCATAAGGAAAACAATTTTTAGGGGTGCCTGGATGGCTCAGATGGTTAAGCGTCCAACTCTTGATTTTGACTCAGGTCGTGATCTCAACAGTTTGTGAGTTTGAACCCCACATCAGGCTCTGTACTGACAGTGTGGAGCCTGCTTGGGATTCTCACTCCCTCTCTATGTGCCCCTCCCCCACTCGCTCGTGTGTGTGTGTGTGTGTGTGTGTGTGTGTGTGTGTGTGTGTGTGCGCGCGCTCTCTCTCAAAATAAATACACTAAAAAAAAAATTAAAAAAAAAACATTTCAGAATTTACTAGATCCCTCTTTTTGGTGAGAGGACAGTTTTCAAGGAAAGGAGGTTGTATCATGCTGAACAGCCACTCCAGTATATTTATGCTGTATTAACCTTAACTATTTGTCCATGAGTATTAATAAAAACAGCATATATACATATTGCACTGATTTTATTTTCCTTGTGAAGAACCACTACAAAGACAAGACATTTAGGATAGAAAACCAGTTCCAACTTTTCTTATAAAAATTACCCTTATTAAAATATCATTGTCTTTTCTATGATTCTCAGTCTTATCATTTCTCTATCTATCTATCTATATCTCTATATCTCTATATCTATATAGAGATATCATATATATCTGTATCTATATCTATATCTTTTTCTGTATTTTGACTCAATGAGGTACAGTGAGAATACCAAATTAACCCTGTAAAGGCGGGGAGTATAAAGATGAAGCTTAAAGGATGCTGAGGATACTTAAATTTTTTTTTGCCACAGTTTTCTTAGGTCTGACTATCATTTGGGGGATAGCACTTTTTATTCAGCATTGTGTTCCACAACTACAGGGGTTTGATTTAACTTTTCACTTAGACACTCATTCTGTGAAAAATTAATTTTACTCTTTTAGGAGAAAAAATGTACTAAGTATTGTAAACTATCATTTTAAAATAGTTTTCTATTAACAAGGAGTCAAAAAATTCTGGTGAAGGACAGTTATCACAGTATAATGTCATACAGATACTGTAAGATGTTACAAATCAAATCAAATTCAGAGTACAAATCAAATTCAGAGAAAAGGGAAATCGTGAAAGGCTATAATGCTTAGAAAGGGAGGGGTGACCTTTCAAGCTGGGAGTTTGGATAGATAAGGATAATGTGGTATCCAAGTTGGGGAAAAGATTATCTGAAGACACACACAAAAAGCCCAGTGTGTATTCCTTTGAAGCAGATCCCTTTGACTCTAACACAGTGCTTAGATACAAACTGAGGAAAGAAAAGCTGGAAATGTTAGTAAGCATTAGAGTGTGTGTAGGTATGTGGTTTTAAATGGCAAAGATGTGGGAAGTTATCCTGTAAGAAATGGAAAGCCACTGAAAATTTGGGAGCAAGGGAGTGAAATCATAGGAGAGACACAGTAAAATTCATCTTTGTTCTTTGGCAAGTTGGGTTGAATCAGGGAAGGGGAAATGAGAAGAAACACTGTTGCAGAAAATTGGTTTATACATTTAACAAAGTTGTTTATTATTACTGCAATAGAGATGATAAGATTTTAGGTAAAAGATGGTGAAGTTTAGAGCACTATTGGATATTATTATGTCAAGGGACCAGAAGTTCTTAACCCAACCTGGGTGAGGTTCAGATTGCCCCAAGAATTTCCACAAGGAATATACACAGCAGAAAAATTAGAAGAGGAAAGTTTGCTTTTTACTGTTGTCAAGCTTGCGTCCTGATCTTCAGGATAAAGAACTTGATACGTTGGGCTGGGAAATAGGACCAAATCAGAGGAAAAAGAAAAATGTTTTCTTACTCCATAGCCCATCCTCATATATGGAAAGGTATCACATTCCCACCAGGTCTACAAAAAAGTCTAAAAAGGTCTGTGAGAGAGAGATTGATTGATTCTGAGAGAGGGAGAATTCTTAGGCCATTGCACCCTTTAGTTCTCTTGAGTGTAAAGGAAAGAAAAATCAGCAGAAAAGTTGGTGGTGAGCAGTAGAACTTGACCCTATTAAGGCAGGAATTATGATTTGGGCCATGGAAAATTGTCTGAATTCACTTCAAATCAGTTCCTAAGAATGCATGGATGCAAGAGATGTTCCTAAATACCTCTCTTGTCATCGTCTGTGGGTACAGGCCTATGCTGGGTAAAAGATAGGATTAGTAACACTCAAGATAACCTTGAGAAGTTGGTGTGTGCTGTGCACTGGTCTAATGATGGCTCATTCAGTTGTTATTGTTACCATTAGTTGCATGGGAAAATTGAGGAACTCAACAGTTAAAGAACTTTCCGTAGGTCACAGAGGTAGTGGAAGAGGCAGAATTCAAGGGCAGGCCTTCTAGCCCCACAATGCTCACTTAACCATGATGTTTTATTACATAACCAAGGAAGAACTGGGGAAAAACACACCCCAAAACAAACTCTAAATCATCTAAGCAAAACTGAGTCAAACACAAGCTTCCACAGTCAAATGACTATCAAAGAAATTAATTATTCACACATACCTACATTCATGATGCTTATTATATGCCAGGCAGTTGTCTTTAAACTGAAGATAATACAGTGATTTAGACAAGGCAATTCTTTATTCTGAAAGTGTTTATTCCCTAGGGGAGAAGTCCAAAAGTAAATAAGTTAACAAAGTTATTTCAGAGTGTTAAGTACTATGAATAAAATGAGAATTTTGTTGATTTATCTGAAAATATTTGTGGATCACCAGTTATGTTTTCAATGCACCTGGACAGTGGTAATACAACAGTGAACAAACAACCACAAAATCTAGCCCTCGAGTAGCTTAAAGTGTTGTGTGAGGAGGTCCACAGGGAACGTGTAATAAATGTTACATGAGACATCAGTAATAAAATGTCAAAAAATAAAACAGGGAGATTTTAGGAGAGATGGGAATGCAGTGAACAGTTGATATTTTAAATGGCATTGCCCATCAAGCCTGCACTAAAAACATAACATTTGCCTGGTAACCTGGAACGTTTGGAGCATTTTACGAATTTGTAGGAGTGATGTTATAGAGAGTACTGGAAACAGATACTGTTTTAGGTTGGGTAGTGAAGGGAAAACTTTTCAGAAGATAATGTTTGAACTGAAATTGAAGTGAAAACTCTTGGTAAGATCTGCGAGTAAAGTTTCTTCCCAGATGGATAAAGAACTAGCAAAAATAGGCAAGGCTTTGGGACATGACTGATACTAAGAATCTAGAGAAAATCTAGAGTGGTTGGATTTTACATAGGTAGGATGAATGTAGTTTTAGTTGAGGTCAGAGAGAGAGGCAAAGTCAGCTTTACGTAGGATTCTCCATGATACTGTAAAAATCGATTTTATTTTTGGACAACGAGAAGTCATTGTCAGTGTTAAGCTGGGGGTTACAATCTGATTTGGTTTTGTTTTTAAAAACTCTGTTGCCTTAGAATAAGGATAAGATGGTGGTGCTTAAGACGAAGACTGTAGTTTTCAAGACTGTGGGTTTGGAGAGCATTAGGATAACTCAGGTTATGTTTGGAGATAGTGGTCTTAATCTCTCGTGGTTAATCACTAGTGGTCACTAGCGATATTATCACTATTAATTATAAATCAAGGAGGTTATCACTAATAAGGCACACTGGGGGAGACCTTGGAGAAAAAGTTTAGATATATTGTATATGACCACTTTGAGATGATACAAATGGCTGTGTCAACTGGGAAGTTGGTTATGGGAGTCAGGAGCCTTTAGAGGTCTGGTTGGAGAAACGTATCTAGAAGTTTTGGTCATATGGATAGAATTAAATCCATGGGATCTAATCAGGTCAACTATAGAAAGAGTGGTTACAGGAAAAGTTAATAGGTTAATGACTAAACCCTAAAACAAATGATAAAAGGGAAGAAAGAAACAGTATTCCAAGGAAAGATTCTTCAATTTGAGCTGTTTCTCCCCCTTAAGTAGAAACAAGAAAATGCAAAAAGAGAAATGTCCTGAGAATATTTTACAAATTTCTTTTCCTTAAAAAGTGTTTCCAGCTGGAGCATCAGGGAGGCTCAGTCAGCTAAGATCCAAGTCTTGATTTCGGCTCAGGTCATGATCTCACAGTTCATGAGATTGAGACCCACGTCTGACTCTGTGCTGACAGTGTGGAGCCTGATTCAGATTCTCTCTCTGCCCCACCCCAGCTCTCTCTCTCATGCACACACACTCTCTCTTTCAAAATAGACAACCTAAAAAACAGAAAAGTATTTTCAGCTATAATATAAATACAGCTTTAAATGGCTCACAGTTAATGGCAGGCTCTATTCAAATGTAGGCTTACTAGATTCAATAGGTCAATGACATCATCAACCATCTACCTTATTTTTATGTCTTTGCTTGTTACTACCAATATTGGCTTTATCCTTAGGGTAGTAAAAAGAAGATGGTTTGTCTGACAATAGCTGTAGCCATTCTATCTGTGATACCCAGATTCGATAATACTCAGGGAGAGAAAGCCCTTCTCTTTTGGTTTCCACTTAAGAGATAAGAAATTTGCCAGAAGTTACTCGACCTATTTCACTATGCATTTCATAAGTCAGAGTTAATAACATAAACACGTTGGAACTAATCCCTGGCAGTAGGTAAGGTAATACACTGAAAACAAGTCCTATTTTAGGTGGGACCGCAGTTAGCCACCCTGAATACATTCTCATGTACAGGGGAGGATTCCTAAACAAAATCAGAGTTCTTTTTTTTTTTTTTTTTTTTAAGTAGGTCTATGCCTAACGTGGGGCTTGAACTCATGACCCAGAGTTTAAGAAATGCATGCTCTACCAACTGAGCCACCCAGGCGCCCTCAAAATCAGAGTTCTAACAGGAAATAAGAGTGTGGGAAAGGATGCTGAGTAGGCAACTGGTGGCATTCAATGCAAACTACTAGTCTACTGATGTTTGAAGGACAAGAAAAAAAGAAACATGTTAATAGGGGAAGAGCCACGAGGACATCAGATAGAAAGTTTTAATTTGTCAGCATGCAATTAGCACTCCCAGATAAAAGCATATACCGATATCTTACGGTCTTCTAGTTCATATAGATGTATGAGATTAGCATAATACAATGACAATAGACACTAATATGATTCACCCTATTCTCCCTACTTTGACTTTTATTTAAAGCTCATTGGGCAATCTTCTGGTTGTGATGTGGCTTTTCACATGAATATATCTATAGAAAGGGAATATTCTTTCCAAAACAACAGTATTTGTATCTCTTATAATACCTTCTGTTTTCTTCTACCTGTATTGATACTTGTGAGTTTGACTGCATGTATTAACCCTCCTGTGATTGATGATATTTGTATTATTTTGGCAAAAGAGTTTTGGCCCCCTTCTCGGGACCAGATCTTAGGCCCTGAACCAAATGTTCCCTGCAGGTCTTCCTGAGGTACCACTGTCCTCCTGTTTGGTTGAGTTTTCTTTCTGTTTTTTTTTTTTTTTTTTTTTTTTTTTTCTGTTTTTTTTTTCTTAATGCTGTAATTCACATGTACTTTAGAGATTTTGTATGGCAAAGCTTTTTCAATATTTTAATACATCAGTAAATCTTAGATTAGGACCCATGGGGAACCCTTTCACACTAAATTCTGCTTTCTAGTGAATTGTATTAACACAGATTTATTCGTATCACATCTAAATAATTGTTCTAGGCTGAACCCTCTGTGACAAAGATAACCGCAAATCGAAAGATATATTTTCAATTATTAAATCACTAATGAGTAGTAGAATCTGGAAGATAAATACAAGTGGGCGATTTTAGAACTGTTTTGTTACAGGAAAAAAAAAAAAACACTGGATGTATAAATAGGTCTAAATCGTCTTCTTTTACTGCTCTTTTAGCTTTTGATGCACATGAGAAATATGTAAGTGCTTACAGCCTTTTATTTCTTTCTTGTTTGCATCACTGCTTTAGAGGCAATACACCACATTATTTTTCAGATCAGTACACTCATGCATTCTCTTCACAGCATACACAACTTACTTTCCGTCTTAATGAGAAAGGCATATCAAACACCAAGAAATACAGGTGTCACAGCTACAATGACCTGACAGTCTTGGGTCATTATTTCTTTTTTCTCAACTGTTTTATCTGCACTTTTTATATTCTCAAAATAGAGAGGAGCTATATCTAATATAAATGGATAAAACCCCTCTTCCTTTTTCCACCATAAAGCTTGTATACCAAAATTATTTGTTAGAATTGTCTAATTCTCTCTCCCCCTCTCTCTCTGTCTGTCTCTGTCTCTCTGTCTCTCTGTCTCTCTGTCTCTCTCTCTCTCTCTCTCTCTCACACACACACACACACACACACACACACACACACACACACACTATACATCTATATATCTGGGGATTGCATCCAACTAGATATTATGCTTTTCAGTAACACTTCATCGGTGAGAATGGCAATGATTAGAACTTCTGTGATTGACATGCTTGGATTCATCCATGCTTTTAGTCATCCATGAAAAAGGCATGCTTATGATTGTTCATATGAATATCACAATTATCTTCAGGCTCTAGTGAGCTGCCATGAATAAGAGAGCCTAGAATTACATAAGTCAGTAAACCTCTGTTTTCCTGGTAAAATGCCTTCATTTATGTGGACATTAAGTACGTGTGACCTATGTGATAGTTTCCAAAATAGAAATTGAGTTCGACTGTATTAGTCTGCTCCCCTGCCATAACAAAATGCCACAGACTGTGTGGCCTCAATAACAGAAATTCATTTTCTCACAGTTCTGGAGCCTAGAAGTCCAAGATCAAGGTGCCATCTAGATTAACTTCTGCTGAGACCTCTCCTCCTGGCTTGTAAATGGTGGCTTCTCTCTTTGTGCTCACATGGCCTCTTCCTCTTTGTATATGGACATCAGTCCTATTGGATTAGAGTCTCACCTTTATGACATAATTATCTCCTTAAAGACCTTGTCTCCGATTACATTCACATTGAAGATTAGTGCTTCAGCATATGAATTTGGGCAGTGGGGCATAATTCAGTCCTTAATACCAATGTTTTGCCAAAGCAATTGGGACCTGTTTAAAAGTGAGTAGTTGAATAGATGGAAACGTGCTCCTCAGGATATGCTTCCTCTTACATAAAGCAGTATCTAGCTCTGAACTTAACCTGCAATATCTCTGCATCAAAGCCCTTTACACTGTCACCCGGAATCCTCTCTTCTCTGTAATTTAGTATAATTTGCTTTAAGTGTTCCATGTGAAAAAACACAATAAGTCTACAGCAGTACGATGTGTCATCAAATGACAGTTTTTAGAATAGCACCCTAAAAAAATTCCCTGGCTGAACTGCCACGTAGCTCTAACTCTGGGCTCAATATCAGTAGTCCAGGTCTAATGGAAAGTGGTTTCTAAAATACTTCAATCTGTTATAAGATGGGAATTATTATCTTAATACTGTTTTTCTTGAAAGTTACATACTCCGTTTGAGTGCCAGAAAGTCTGGGGTTCTGATATAGACTTTCTGGTAGTTTCTTTCCACAGCAGTGGAATTCCTGGCATCTCAACCTTGTAATACTATGGAGAATATTGCAGAAAACACTGCATGCATAACTATTTTAAAAACACTAGCATGAGTTACTGATGCCATGGAAATGTGAACTGAAAGATTTATTGGGGTGACAGAAAGGACAAGAGGAGAAATCATTCTAGCAGATACAAGGCTACACCTTAAAAAGAAGCTTATTTTCTTTTAAGGAACATATTGTTATTAAGTTACCTGTGGTTATATGAGTAGAAAATATGTAGTGATCTGTATTGTGATGAATGTAAAAATAAAAATGAAGATGTTGAAAAAATATATATCAGCCTATGAAAAGGACTGAATAAGAAAAACATGTATGAACACAAAATAAATGTAAAGGGTACTTGACAGAACTTGGTATGTATTCCTGACAAGAACAGAGAATTTCTGTTCTCTCAGTGAAATCAATAGGCTCTTTTACTTTGATGCAAAAGGAAATAGTAGTGAAATTAAGGGGAAAAATATGTTTTTAAAGGACTAACACTGAAATCAAATTTTTGATAGGGGTTAGAGACAAATAGTATTTACAGGTAAATTTACATAATTTAAGGGGAGCCTGGGTGGCTCAGTTGGTTCAGTGTCCGACTATTTCAGCTCAGGTCATGATCTCGTGGTGCGTGAGTTTGAGCCCTGTGTCGGGCTCTACACTGACACCCCAGAGGCTTCTTGGGATTCTCTCTCTCTTCTTCTCTCGTTGCCTCTCCCCTGCTCTCTTTCTTAAAATAAATAAATTTTTAAAAAATTATATCATTTAAAAAACAACTAAAGGAACCAATATGGACTAAGTTTGTTGGATACAAAATTAATATTCATAAAATTATGGTCAATTAAAATAGTGAATGGACAAATATAATTCATAAAGTCCTTTTGGGGAGAATAGGGAGAAATAAAACTTTACTGAGGAATATATAGAGCATATAGGAAAAAAGGTAAAACCTTCCTAAATATTAATGAAGAAAACTTGAATATATGGATACTAAGTTTTTAGATGTTTAGATGTCACTTAAAATTATCCAAATTGTAAGTATTGCAGATTTAATCTCTAGCTTATAAGTGATTTCCATTAAGTGTCAATAAAAATTCTTATTAAAAAGAATAAACAGAAATTGTTAAGAAATACATATAAACCTTTGAATAGCAAAGAATTAATTCTGTATTATAATTTAAAAATACATGATAATATTCTATAGTAATGAAAGATATTAATAATGGAGAATTGAGTAAGGGGCATGAAGGGTTTAGGAAACTATACTGTCTTTGCAAATATAAAATCATGCCCTAAGAGGTTTATTTGAAAATGTGTTATAATTCTTCAATAAGCTCAGTGAATAAGTACTGAAATAGAAATACTGTGGTGGCAAAAAAAAATAATAAGACACAAGTTCTAGAATACAGAAGAAATGATTACATAATAAGTATACCATCTAAACAAGTAAGGAGACAACAGAGTAGTAATTGTGTTAAGCAATTAATCACTTGGAATTAATTGGAGAAATATTCTCTTAACATGTCAAAATTAACTTTAAAAGAAATTTAAAATTCTAGTATATAAATGAGGCCATATCAACAGCATAATCAAATGTAGGTAATATTTTATTAGGTTTTAGGATGTAGGAGATTTTCTAAGGAGAAAGTCATGAATGGAGGTTGTAAGGAAAAGACAGTCATTCTCAGAAGCATTTTGTCATTTTATGTCCAAGCTTTGACAGTATTTCTTCTAATTTATCTGGTAATTTTAATTTCACAATTTATCCTCAGTAAAAATATCCATCATATAGTTATTTTATACTGAAATAGCTAAGCATTTTAGAATAGAGGAATAGATAAGTAAGTCATGAAACAGTAGACTGTTATACAGCCATCAAATTAGTAGTCTGAAAATGTATTTCATAACAAAGCAAATATATAAAATTTGTATATGTGTACATAATATATATATATATATATATATATACATATATACTATGTAATGTCAATAAATATATTTTTTGATAAATTATATGGCATAAAGCTTGTGTTTTACTTACTAGTGTATCATATTAAGTAAAACAGTTGCCCTATTTATATAACATATATACCTATAATTTTATAGACATATTACATGTGTGTATGTATATAAAATTTTTGAATCAAACCTTTATTGGGTTTATGAATGTTTGATGAATAAAGTTTATTCTTTTTGGTCAAATTTTCTATATATTTGTTATTTTTAAAAGAAGAGAACACAAAATGATGTGTTTACTTGAAAGAGATAGTATAAAACCTCAATCTGAGTCTTCTCCTCCTTTACTTCCTTTTATTATCCCCACAGCCACTGTATTGTGGCTGGGTGACTGACATCCCCTGCGAATCTGACACGCACGTGCACACACACACACACACACACACACACACACACTGGCAGGGCAAGGTGCTTTTTTATCCAGTGGTTTGTAGGTTTCTAGTCTAGTGCTTTCTACCTCATGCATACCATACTGCACATGACTTGTGAAAGGTGCTATGTATAAGAATTTGAACAATGAGTGAGTGAAAGCAAAGTTACTTCCCATGTGTCAATTACATAGAATCATCCTAGGATGTTTTTAAAAGGCAGAACAAACTTTGCAAAGAAATCAAAGCATGAGTAAATCCAAAGAGCAGAGAAGTATTCAGTGTTTAATGTAAATTCAGATCTCAAGCTCACTTTAATTAACTATCTATGGTTGAGTATCTGTTATTAATCTTTAAAAATCAATAAAAGAACATCAGAAATAGCAGAGTGGTGCCCGGGTGGCTCAGTCAGTTAAGCATCTGACTCTGGGTTTTGGCTCAGGTCATGATCTCTTGGTTCTTCAGATGGAGTCCCACATCAGTCTCTGTCCTGACAGCAGGGAGCCTGCTTGGAATTCTCTTTCTCTCCCTCTCTCTCTCTCCCCCTTCCACTTCCTGCTGTATCTTTCTCTCTTTCTCAAAAATAAATAAATAAACTTAAAAGAAAATAAATAGCAGAAAACGTGCTGGACAGGAGGCAATAACTTAAGAAAAAATGGGAAAAAATAGGGAAGTTTAACCCTAGTTATTATTAAAATTTTACAAATATAATATGGAAACACATTGTGAAACAGCAAGAAAAACCTGAGGCAATTGTTAGAGTCACACAAGTGTTTTCTAATAAATCCATTTATTTTTTCATAAAATTATTAGACCACAACATCCCAAGGAACATTCCTATCGTGGTACAGGATGCAGTGACAATTGATATCCTATCTGTTACCCCTGACATGCCATTTGGGATTCATGGAAATCATCAACTAATTGTGTTTGAAATCCTTCTAGATGAGCATACAGACCCTGTTCTTTTTTCTTTTCCTTTTTTTTTTTTTTTTTTTTTATTTAAGCTGGCATATAAAATATTTGCTATCTCTTAGGCTTATTGCATTAGGCTTATTGCATTTTTTCCAAAATCTTTAAAAAAATTTTTTTAACGTTTATTATTGAGAGACAGACACAGAGCGTGAGCAGGGGAGGGGTAGAGAGAGGGGGAGACATGGAATCTGAAGTAGGCTCCAGGCTCCGAGCTGTCAGCACGTAGCCCGATGCGAGGCTCGAACTTACAAACTGTGATATCGTGACCTGAGCTGAAGTCGGACACCCAACCGACTGAGACACCCAGGTGCCCCTCCAAAACCTTTTTAATATCCTACACTTGAGATTCCCCTTTGTTGGGTTGACAAGGTTAAATTAAACAGAAGTCTCACCTTCAGTGGCCTCAGCATCTATTCAGGAGCCAAGGAAACAATTAGCTGAAATGTGTTTCAAAGAATATGTTATTATGATAAAGTGAAAGGGAAAAACAACATTTATTTTTTCCTTTCTTCATTCCTTCTCTTTTTTAAATCATTTGTCTGTATTCCACTTTGATTCTGTTTGTAGTTTCTACTAACATTTAATTAACTATAGTGTCATGAAGTATACTGTGTTTTACAAGAAAGGAGACCCTCTATGCTGAGAGTGGGGGAAGGGAAACAAAGAAGTGATGTTTCAACTTTAAGGGAAAAAAAATGAATCCCAGAAGATCTCAAATGAAGATTTCTGAGATGCTGTTATATTCTGTTGTAATGGAAACCATTACATTCAAAGTTTAAAATGTTTTTGTTCTATAATCAGAACAAATCTTTCAATTAGGTATTATGATACTCTTTTTAACAGAAGTAATCCAGGATTCAAAGAAGTTATATTTGAAATTGTAGTGAAATAAATTGTATTACTACTTGTGCATATCATGGGTAGTGAATGGCCGAGTCCAAAGTCTAGGATTTCCCCATGAAATCACAGCTGCTGTGAAAATCTGTGCTATTATACCTGGGAGGGGGACTTCTCATCATATCCTGGTGAAAAGATACTGAAATGTGAGCTAGACAATATTACTGTGAGCTAACATGGTATCTAGTGGGTTTAGCAGAGACTAAACACAGACCCATGTAAAAAATGAAGAACGTGCAACTGAATCATATTTTTTTCTGTCCTAGTCAAAAACTGCATATGTGGATGTTTTTGTATTTACATTTAAAATGTTATATGTTTAGCTACACAAGTGTAATTTATTTTTTTTGGTCTTTAAAGTTTATTTATTTTCAGAGAGGGAAAGAGAGAGAGCGAGCGAGCACGGGAGGGACAGAGAGAGAGAGAGAGAGAGAGAGAGAGAGAGAGAGAATCTCAACCAGGCTCAGTGCTGTCAGCACAGATCCCAACACACAGCTAGATCCCCCAGACCCACCCATGAGATCATGACCTGAGCTGAAATCAAGTGTTGGACATTTAACCGTCTAAGCCACCCAGGCACCTACACACATGTAATTTTAAAACATTTCAGGACCTTATTGACTTTCCTGTAAGTTATACATGAGCTGTTGCTAAGAAAAACAACAAATACACAAAATCTAAGTCAGTCCTAAAAGGTTTTAATAAATACCATGTCTAGTTAAAAGAAGATGGAACTCATTGCAGTGATCAGTCTACCCCTTGTATTGAGTTTAGGTCTAGGCATCACAGCTTGAACGACATGAACAGTTTTGTCCAATGGAGAACCAGAAGGATGTTTTGTGATCTGGAAACTGTCTCTGATAAATGGTGGGGAGACTGAAACCGTGGACAAAAGTTGCACAAAAGTGCACAGAGAGAAGAGACAAATCTTACATTTTGACAATGACTAAAAAATACTAGCCAACGGTTTTTAAGAACCTTATAATACCCCCAGAGGTAAATATCAAGCTCAGAGGGATTAAATAATTTTCCTGAGTGGCACAAAAGAAAAGTTAAATGACTTTTTTAATCTTACAAAAAGGTTTTTCAGATTGTGTATCTTTGGACTCTCAGTCCACCCCTCTTTCCACCATACTATTGTGGTTCTTGTGATACATTCTTCTTTTTTCCCTGAATATGTATATATACATATATGTGTGTGTATAGTCATATGATATAGATGAGGTAAAATAATTTCCTACAAGTATATGCATATAATATATATATATTTGAAGTTGAATATATATGCATATATATATATGTGTATATATGAGAAAGAGAGAGAGAGAACAGGGGAGAGAGGCGGGGGGGAAGAGAGAGAGAGGGAGGGGAAGGGAGAGAGGGAGAGAGAGAGAGAGAGAGAGAGAGAATCTCAAGCACGCTCCCCGTGTGGAGCCCAATGCAGGACTTGATCCCACAATCCTGGGATCATGACCTGAGCTGAAATCAAGAGTTGGATACTCAACCAACTGAGCCACCCAGGTGGCCCATATAATTTACTATATTATACACATTAAGTATATAATGAAGTATAAAAATATATAATAGACTATATTATCCACCTTTATACACCGTAGTTTTTGTTCCTCAGGAGAGCTCTGTATATATAAAGATGAAATATATCTGTTTATATATAGAGAGAGAGTAAGAGGGAGAGAAAAATTGTAAGGACCTGACTCATATGATTATGGTGGCTCAGTTCCGTGATCTGCTATCTATAAACTGGAGAACCATGAAAGCTAGTGATGTACTTTCAGTTTGAGTCTGAAGGCCTGACAACAGGAGTACCAATAGTGTATGTGATATTCTGAGGGCAAGGAGAGACTGTTGTCCCAGATTAAGCCATCAAAGAGAGATAATTTTCTCTTCCTCTGCCTTTTTACTTTCTTTAGGCTTTCAATGGATTGGATGGTGGTCCTAAGAATTAGAGAGACAACCTGCTTAACTGCTTTACCCAGTGTATTGATTTAAATGCTAATCTCTTCTGGAAACATTTTCACAGATACACTCAGAAATACTATTTAACCAGATATCTGAGTATCCCATGGCCAAGTTAAGTTGACATATAAAATTAACCATCACATTGTAGAATTTAATGAAATATATTTTATTTGTACCCATGAATTTGCTCATAGTCTGTGTGTCATTGACGAATCAAAATCATGTTGTATTTCTGCTCTGATGCAAATTCCCAAACCCTATCACTTCCAAGTTAGCTCCTGATATATGGACAGTATTTTTAATTAAATATTATCTGAATAGAACTGAATATTTGCAAGCTAAGTAAGATTTTTGGCATGTACATGTCCAGTTTGAATCTCATGTGTTATTCTAATTAATTCAGTCTTGTTTTGAGTGCAGGGTTCTTGCAATTTATACAAGTAATCCCTGTGGAGCCAAAAATATGGACAGTGTTCTTTGTTATGTATTTCCATTTAATGTGAGAAAGTGTCTTCCGATTTTAATCATTTGTATATTGCTGTCCATAATTACTTCATTTTAATATTGGAAAAGGACATCTAAGATATACTCTGAATGGACTGTGTACCTGCAACATGTATATCATCTTTGTAAGGGTTCTGCAAACAAGTATTTTCCTGGTACATTAAACAATGTAGCTTGCCACATATCCACAGTAAGCTGAGGACCACAGGTACTGTGATGGCCATATGGATACTGCTTAAGCCCAGCATTTTGCACCACACAAGTCTTTATCCAAGTGTCCTCGTTCCACCTTATGCTCCCATTCCAGAACCTCTGTAATTCCAAATGTTTGAAACCAGGTCATGGTGAAGGTTCTCTTAGGATATTGCTTAATATTCTAAAGGGAAGATACGTATTAGTCATATATACTAGAATACTAGAGATCGTCTGTGGCATTAATGTAATTGTGTATAGGGTTATTTTTACTGGACTACCCCCTCCTTTCTTTTTAAAAATATTTCTTTTAATTTAGGTTGTGAATATTTTTCACAGCTCTGGTTCCAAAGCAGACTATATTATTGCAGTTTGAAATCAATCATTTAACACCTGCTCCAAAAGTAAATAAATGGTAATTGGCAGTTTTGTTATCATTCAAAACACCCACTTCCTAATTAATTCAGGGTGAGATTCTCAGTTATCATTGAATACTAACCCAAGTGCCAACAGCCTTAAAAATATGAGATTTTCAGCAGTTAATAGCATAGAGCATTCTGCCTCCTTTGACAGTATTTGTGTTTATGTGTTATGGTTTTATATAAAGTTATGCAACATCCTATCTTTCTTGGCACTCTTTTTTCATCCAGTGCAAGAAGAAAATGTTTCTTCCATTTGCTTTTCTTGAGAAATTCCCTTTCAGTGGGACAATTACACACTCCTCTGATTTCCAGTGATGAGAAAAACACTCAGGTTGACAGATGGTATTATTGGTTATTGAGAAAAGAATATAATAGAAATGTTCCATTCCTGCAGGATCCACTATTAGTTGGCCCATAGATTCAAAAATCTACACAAGATGAGTCAAAAGTGGAGGTAAAAAGAGTTCCTAGTCCAAATTATTTACTATTTTTATTTGAAAGCTGGGAGAATAATTTACATATGCATGCAATTCTATACTCAGTTTTGTAAATTATTTTATATCCTTATACCCAGATAAGTTATTTGGATATTTTATAGTATTTATATAGAGCTTTATATCTTGACAGCATTTCCATATCTACTACCTCACTTAATTCTCATGAAATTCCTTACAGCTTTTGGTACTCCCATGCAACAAACTGGGAAAGTGTATGTAGGAGTGAACAATTCAGTCAACGTCACATAGCTGAAATCCTCAAGGGTTACCTGTACCTTTGATTGAGTCGCCTATACTTAAAAAGAGATAATGTTTATTTATTTTTGAGAGAGAGACAGAGTGAGAGCGGGGAAGGGACAGACACACACACACACACACACACACACACACACGCACAGAATCTGGAACAGGCTTCAGGCTCTAAGCTGCCAGCACAGAGCCCCATGTGGGGCTCAAACCCACAAACTGTGAGGGCATGACCCCATCCGAAGTCTGAGTCTCAACAAACTGAGCCACCCACTTGCCCTAATTGCCTGTACTTCTGATTGAGGGACTGCATATCAGGTTCTCAAGACCAACTCTTTAAGTTTGATAACTTGCTAGAATACCTCACAGACCTGAGGAAAGTGCTTTATTTATTGTTTCCAGTTTATTAAAAAGGATACAACTCACGAACAAAAAAATACACAGGGCAAGGTATATAGAGCAAGCTGGGGTGGGGAGCTTCCATACACTCACTTTCATCCCAGAAGCTCTATGAATCTAGTTGTTTAGGGGGCTTTATGGAGATTTAATTACATAGACATATTGATTAAATCATTGGCCATTGGTGATCAACTCCATCTCTAGCCTTTTCCTTCTCCACAGAGGCTAATGAAGACATTGAGGCTTAGAAGAGGCAAGTATCTTATTCTTAGTTAACTAGCTAGACTCTTCAATAAATGGTACTGGATATTTATGTGCAACACACATATCTGTACCCTTCCTCAAAACTCCCCCCAAAATAACTCAAAATGGATCATAGACCAAAATATCAGAGCTGAAAATTATAAAATTCTTAGGAGGCAACATAGGAGTAAATCTTCATGAGCTTTTAGGTAGGCAAAGACTTCATAGACATGATACCAAAAGAAAAAAACAAAAGAAAAAAATAGGCAAATTGTGTTTCAGAAGAATAAAAATATTAATGCATCAAAGGACACTAACAGGAAAGTGAACAGACAACTGCTGGTATCAGAAAAAAATATTTTCAAATCAGGTGTATGAGAAGTATATGCAGGATGTAAAAATTCTTAAAACTCGGGGACGCCTGGGTGGCTTAGTCGGTTAAGCATTCAACTCTTGATTTCAGCTCAGTTCACAATCTCATGGTTCATGAGATTGATCCCTGTGTTGGGATCCACGCTGACAGTGTGGAGCCTGCTTGGGATTCTCTCTCTCTCTCTCTCTCTCTCTCTCTCTCTGTCTGTCTGCCTGCCTCTCCCCAGCTAGCATGTTCTCTGTCTCTCTCTCAGTCTCTCAAAATAAATAAATGAACTTAAATAAAAACAATAAAAATATTTCTTACAACTCAATAATATAAAAACAATCCTATTTAAACGTGGACAAATAATCCAAAGATATTAAAATGTCCAAGAATCACATGAAAATATTCAATATCATTACTTGTTAAGGAAATTCAAATCAAAACCATAACAAGATACTACTTTTCACCCACTAGGAATGGCTGTTCTCAAAAAAAGAAGGAAATAACAAGCATTGTGAGTATTTGGAAAAATTAGAATTCTCATACATTGCTCATAGGAATACCAAATAATACATCTGCTTTGGAAACAGTTACATAGCTCCTTGAAATGTGAAATACAGTGATACCTTATGACCAAGCAGTTCTAGTCTTATACATGTCTAATAGAAATGCAAATATATACACAAAAACTAGTTCATAATTGTTTGTAACAGCATTATTGCTAATAGTGAAGAAGCAGAAACAGTCCAGATGCACCCAGGTTGATGAATAGATCAACAAAATGTGTTATAGTCACACAATGGAATATTATTTGACACTGTAAAAAAAGTACTGAATCATGCTACATAAAGGGTGAACTTGAACATATGGCAAATAAACCAGTCAATCACTAATTTGATTTATATGAAATATCTAAAGTAGGTAAATTTATAGTAACAAAATAAGTAGTTTCTCAGTAACTACGGGTGGAGCATAAGCATAGGAGTGACTACTAATGAGGGTGGGGGTTCATCTGGGTGATGAAAATGTTATACAATTGTATTGTGCTGATTGCTTCACAACTCTGAACATATTAAAACCTTAGAATTTTGCATTTTTTTTAAAGCCATAGAATTTTACATTTTAACTGAGAGGATTGTATGTTTTGCAAACTGTATTTAATAAAATTTAATAAAGCGATCATGAAAATTATAGGATCTGAAGCCAAGTTTTCACTTCAGATAACCACATAAAATATGTGTGTAGAGGGACCACCAAATACCCATACTTATTATCAAAGGTAGAAACTTTCCCCTTGGCAAAATTAATTTTGCATTCGATATTTGAGCCTATTGGAGAAAAAACTCATGTGTTATGCCTACTATTATTCACTGAGAAACCCTGTTTGGCATCGATTTGATAGAAGGTTAAGATGTAGTTTGGTATTGATTCTGATTGAAGGTTAAAAGCCATTGCCTCAAGGTATGTATATATTTAGGCACACACCTGTGTGTGAGCTGTATAGTTTATACAGAAGTTTAAACTGAATGAAAGCTCAATTTAATTCTTTGGTTTTTTTTTTTTTTGTTTTTTTTTTTTTAAGTTCATTTATTTATTTTTGAGAGAGAGAGAGAGAGAGAGAGAGAGAGAGAGAGAGAGGCAAAGAGAGGAGAGAGAGAATCCCGAGCAGGCTCTACACTGCCAGCATAAGCCCAACACACGGCTCTAACCCAAGGGCAGTGAGATCATGACCTGAGCCAAAAGTCAAGAGGTGGAGACTTTAATCTGTTGAGCTATCCAGGTGCCCCTCAGACATAATTCTTAAGAGCCTAATACCAATTGTTGTAGCCCTTTCATATGCAGCCCTCAGTTACAGGACAGGAGGAAAGTTTTCCTATTATAAATGCATTAACTTTTTTTTTTTTAAGATTCTTAGATAAATCCAGATTCTTCCAGATTTTTGAAACCAAACAATAAGTTTCAATCCATATTTTGTGTTTAACCTGGAATTGTATCTTTTTTTAAATGTTTATTTATTTTTGAGAGAGCAAGCGAGCGAGCGAGGAGCGAGGGACAGAGAGAGAGGGAGACACAGAATCCGAAGCAGACTTCAGGCTCTGAGCTGTCAGCACAGAGCCTGATGGAGGGCTCGAACTCACGAACTGTGAGATCATGACCTGAGCCAAAGTCGGACGCTTAACCAATTGAGCCACCCATGCACCCCTACCTGGAATTATATTGTTTAGCTAAGTAAAAGTAACAGCAGTTTTCATTTTGGCTTCTTGATTGCTATGACAGTGCTCATGTTAATGAGTGTATGTCTAGACCCTCAGGTGTTCACTCACAAGGATCTCCTCTTTCTCTTACTATGTTATTTAGACACAGTGCTTATTCATCAGTTTTGTTAGTTCAGAAGCCAGGGACCTCAGACAAACAATATGTAGCAGAATGTTTGTAGCTGTTTCCTCGCTTTCTGTTTAGAAATCATTGGAACCGTGGGAAGCAGGACTGTTAGTGAAATACAAGGTGGAAGATGCACATTGACATTCGCAACCTTGTCTTTGACTGCAGTTCTATCACTACCTTTTATTGATATTGGCCTCATGCTAACAAAGAAGGATCCAGTTGAGTGACTAGAGAGTGCTGATGCTATGCATTAGGCATGTAGCCCTTAAGGCAGAGAGATCTCAAGGTTACTTCCTCTGGCTAGATGCTCAGCCTTGTTTCAGGTGAAGGCGAGATCCCCAGGGGTTGGGCAGAATGTCTAACGTTGGAACTCTGGATTTGTGGGTTATTATCCTAAAGGAAACCTTTCCCCTAGTTTCAGTCTGTCTTGCACAAGTTTCCAAGTTGTTCATCCAATTTCTTCTTTAGCAGGGAAGGTGAAAGAAACTAAAGAAGGGAGGGAAAAGATGCTGATTTATTTTAGGCACTTAGCTCAATTTGCTTTTACTTGTTTGGGAAATTGCTTTTTCAATGCAGAAAAATGTGTTGCAGTGAAGTAATTCCGTGGGTTTGATGACACTGCAATGTGTTTCTTCCCTGTATCTGTTATAAGTGTAAATGAAATGCGCGGACAGCAGGATTACCATTATTTACTTCCTTTTATTGCCTCTCTCTTTCTTACCTCCTAGATTACATGTGTGTTAAGTGAAGTTACTGTTCACACTTATTTAACAGTATTGACTGAAATAACCCTGAATCTCCTTCAGTGAGGACTGATTTAGCTACAAATCACTGTTCCAGCTTTAAAATCATTAATCAGCCTTAGGCAAGATCCATTATGTGGGATTTCAGCATAGAAGAAATATTAACAGCTCCCTGGAAGAAACGTTACCTTCACATTGGCTGCGACTCCCTGCTGGAGGAGCAAATTACCCTCAAGTAATAATTATAATACATTAGTAGAGGTTTAATTTCCAATAAGTGCTGTCTGTTTAAGAAATGGCAGTCTCACCATGGCTCAGAGAACAATAGATCATGTTATCAGCAAGAATAAACCTACATGGAATTAAATGAACGATAATAAAAAATTCATTACAGTTTGAAAACTGTAGAAAAAGAGAAGCCGATGTGAGCGTCTCAGTTGCATTTTTATAGAAAAACTTCATGCTTATAGATCATCTCACTGGACGATACTAAGTATGGCTGGGAATTTTTCTTCTTTAGTTGACAGCACAATTTTTAATTTACTAGTTAACATCTAGTATGACAAGTGAGCGATAGCTTTGTTTGGAGGGACAGAGGCTATTGAAAAGACTAACAGAACTCGAGGGAAAATTCATTCTTGAGCTAACTGTGCACAGTGATCTACTTTCTGCATCCAAATTAATATTTCAGTAAAATTTTCCAAAAGTATAAAAAATTGGAATTTTATAGGAGAAATTCTTGCGGAGAGAATTTAAACAGACAGGAGACTATTTCTATGAAGTTAGGTCTGTAAATGGTTTAGAAATGTAACTGGTTCCTGTGAGGTTTTAACAATAATCTGTGTCCCAGGAAGCTATAAATCTTCATTTAAAATTTTGAATAGAACCTCTCTTGTATACAGAGTACCAAATTGGGGCTTAAATTTTTTTTTAATGTTTATTTATTCTGAGAGAGAGAGCAAGTGGGGGGAGGGGAAGAGAGAGAGAATCTCAAGCAGGCTCAGTGCTGTTAGTGCCGAGCCTGACGTGGGACTCAATCTCATGAATCATGAGATCATGACCTAGCCGAAATCAAGAGTTGGATGCTTAACCTACTGAGCCCCCCAGGTGTCCCTAGAGATTTTTACAGTGTATGTTGCATTTCATATATTAGTGTGAATTGTAAAACAAGCATACATATATTAAAGAGACTTGCTAACATTAAGTGAACTGAGTTTTATTGGCCATGCTGTTTAAGTTTCACCAGACTCCCTGTTTCTTCCCAAATTATGAATTATCCAGGCAATGTCTATTAATATTGATGTAATAATAGGGATAGCTGAAATGTCTTGTGCTGAAGGAGTCTGTATTGTAAAGGCATTTTTATTTTAACAGCTGCACTCAGTTCTCATATTGAACAAGTTCTAGCACACTGCATAAACCAGATTATGTATGTGCCGGTGCATGAAAATTGTTCCTCAGGTTCAGTGAACTATTGATTTAAGGAATTCAAGGTGATTCCATTACTGGGTAAAGAGATTCATATTTTCTTAACACTGTAGAGTTTGTAGTTTGATTTATGTGTCCATGAATGTATATGTTTGGAGAATTTACCTTTTTTTCCTTCTGTTTTGCTGTTTGATGGATATCATGTCATGCCATCAGATACGGAAACCGATATAAAAGAAAACTGTCCTAAGTAAGCTCTGCCCCCCCCCCATTCTATAGTAAATAATGCATTAAGATTGATTTGTACAAAATTTATCAAAAACAAGTGAGAAAAATGCCTCCTCCTGATTCTATCTATAAATCAGATTAGAAACCCACCATACGAATTATCATCTATGTCAAAATCTGACACAATTCCAATGTTTCAAAACCTATTAGATTTAGAGACTTTTTGAAAAACATACTGTGTGCCTTGAGTTATAGTTATCTTTGGAAGGAGGAGTGTACAGAATTACTTAGATAATTTAAAAAGTTGAAGTCAGTCTTTGGCTCTCAAACACCCACAGATTGGCCCTTTTATTGTTAAATATGCATGATCCACCCCCCCCAAATGACTCCCTAAATCCATTAAACTAAGGTGATGTGACAGATCACAATTTTGCAGCCCCTGTTACAACCAGCATGTTATGACCCCCACTTAATTACCTCAGAAAATATGAGTTAGGCATGCAACTTATCAAAATGCTTTTTACACTATGAAAGTTTTTCCTTAGGTTAAAAGGAGATGAAACACAATTAAAAATGAACTTTACTGCTTCATGCTCAATTTTAAACTATGCCATTCAGTAATTAGAAGGAAATATCTATGTGACATTTTATAAATAAATATGTATCATTTTATAAATAAATATATATTATATATTTATATATTATATATGTTTATATATTATATAAATGTGTAATATATATTAAAAAACTATATATGTCTATATAGTATATATATATGTGTATATATAGTGTGCATATATATATATGTGTGTGTGTGTATATATATATATAGTTTTTACATAAGTAGATCCCTAAGGGCTTAACCACTTTGCCTAACAGTTATTGCTGTTGTAACACAGAGTAGTACAGAAATGTATAATTTCATAGCACTCCTGCATTAAAGTGTAATTTTAGATGTTGTCTATTTAGAAATAATTCAAGTGGTTTAATCATGGATTTCTCAGACACTTTTTACTTGAGTGCACAGCCCATAAGCATATATTTGCACGTGAGTAACAAAATATCAACCTCAAAAATTTTAAATTTACATTTTAAAAATGTAACGGATGTGAAGGAATCATGCTTCTCCTAGAGGAGTGTTAAAATACCGTGGGTCACAGAAGGTATGCAACATTTGGTGTATATTAAATGTATAGTGATGGGATCTCAATCTGAAACTTTACAAGAGTACAGAGGGTAAGGATTAGTGAGGGTCCATTCCAGAAAGAATAGAAAGAGATGAGATTTGAAGAAGAATGTAGCTCATCAGTGAGAGGTGCCCCTATTTAACTCCAAAAGTGGCTGTTGAAAGTGTGTTTTGGAGGAATAACTGAATCAGCCAGTGTCCTAACACAGAATGTTCTCAAGGACTCACATTGTCGTGTGGTCCAGTTATACTTGTTGAAAGAATGGTAAACATAGAATTAAATAACTGGATTTCATTCTAGACCCTGCCATTTTCCATCTTTGTATCTTCAGGCAAGTCATTGAAGTGCTCTGAGCTTGTTTACTTTTTACGTAGAATAATAATGCTTGACCTCACAGCTGTTATTTTCCTACATCAAAAGAGAAGAAACAGTGAATAATAGTATGAATAATATCAAAAACAATGGTGAATGATAATTACAGCAATAATGATCATCATCGTTGAGTCAACATGCTAATGGCTATGCACGCATTTCACTTATTACTTACCAAAACTATGTGAGACACTTAATGTTATTGTCTTTACAGCAGAGTTAAGGAAATAGATGAAGATGAAATGATTTGCCCAGGTCATTCGCTTGGTGAGTGAGGCAAGAGACATTCAGGTCTGTCCAAGTCCAGCGTCTAAGACGGTTGCTAAATGGTCTTTGTTGTTCTGTCCTCTCCCTGTTGGTTGGGGATTGTTTACATACTTTTAAGATAGACCTTATGGAACAATATTATTACCTGTTCACTGTCTACTCTTGAAGGAGCTTGCCTTCTAGTTCACTGTTCAGTCAAAATCAAGTGGAGTAAATGTTAGCTGGTGAATGCTTAGAACCTATGAAAACATGGGTTCTGGTATTGCATCGAACCTCTACATGCCAAATTCAGGAAAAAAAAATATTTTGTTTTAAATGTAAATAGTTTATTTGACAAAAATGGTTATTCTTATTTTAATTTTTATATGTTAAGTGGGTGGATCTTCATAATTTTACCTATATCATCATCTTAATACATTATCTTCCAGGCAGTAACTTCTAGAAAATGTATTACCATCTGGAATAATTAGGTAATAGAGGGACAAATGATTATGCTTCATATATGTCCATGATTTTAAGTTATTATAATGATCAATTAAATAAAAATTTGAGTTACATGATATATTCTATGGATGATTTTTTTATTGAAATATTTTGCTCAAGAGATCTGCCTTATGCCTAAAGTAATACAATCACTATGCTTAGAAAAAGCCAATATTAGCAGCCAATATATTAAAAGAATTTAATGTGGTAGACAATCTACATATAGACTGACCCCTCAGTCACGTATCTTTATTACTGTACTTGAGAATCTTGGAAAAGAAAAATCCAAGGTTTAAATTTTTTAGTGTTAAAACTATCTGGTGTGAGAATATAACATTAAATTTCCTCAAAATTCATTTTCTTTTAGAGGAAGAAAAGAAGCAGAAGATGTTTTTGTCATATTTGAAATTCCTAATTCATTTTAAATACATGAATGATTTTATTCTGGTAAGAATGTCCGTGCATAATAATTCCAATTCACCAATGTTCCAATTTTATTTACCAATAAACATATTCTGGTTTCCTAAAAGTATACATAGTGGTTTTGGTTAAAAGAATGATGACATCATTGTATTCATTTAGGGAATGAATTATTGCCATGTGCTTTTACAATGCCTGGAGGCATGTATTTTAAGACACTGTAGTTATGGATTTTCATTGTAACACATAGCTAGCTATTACTGTGAATATGCCTTGTGTGATTGCCCTATGGATGACCTCAAATATAATTCCATAAACTTGGAAGTTTAACAGAGAGATATATTGATTTCTTAATTTAATGGAAAATGTCCATGTAACATAAAATAATGGATTCATTTAATGTAGTTACATCTAAGAATACAGATCTCTAAAACTCCTGCCTTACATGCACTTAAAGTGATTAATATTCAGAAAAGAGGTAGAGAGAACCTCCCAGTTTACACCGCATGGTAAAGCTAAAAGAATTAGCTCTTAACATTTGGAATTCTTAACTACTGAAACTATGCACTTTTCTTGTCTTTTCCTTCTTCATTTGAAAATATCTAGTTCTAAACAAGTTCAGGTATTAGAAAAATATATTTGTTTTTTACTTTTGGATTACGTTCTTTTATTACTAAGCAATAAAAGTAGATGTTTTTAAGGTCACTGCAAAGTGCATTTTCTGGTTTAACTTTAGAGCTTTCTTTCAACACCACTTCGAATGGCATGTTTTGAGTGACTTCAGAGGATAGCACTAATGTTCTCATTATACGTCATCAATTCCTTCTTTATGAATCATTGCTACATGTGATCTATAAAAATGGGGAAGGAAGAGGATTAATTTGTTTTAATCTTTAAAAAACAAAGCAAAATACTTTTAATTTTATACAATGTTACCCTTTTATTAGTTATATAATATCATTAAGGTTATTACTTTTTGACAGGAACACTATTTATTAAATTATTTGGTAACATTTCATTGCTAAAAGCAATCCCAAGAAAGTGTGCATAAAAGTTGCTTCTATCAACTTCTTTTTTAAAAGTTTATTTATTTATTTTGAGGGAGACAGAGACAGTGTGGGTGGGGAGGGGCAGAGAGAGAGGGAGAGGGACAGGATCCTAAGTAGTCTATGTACCATCAGCACAAAGCCAGATACTGGGCTCAAACCCAGGTGGCTGTGAGATCATGACCTGAGATGAAACCAAGAGTCGGAGGCTTAAGTGACTTAGCCACCCTGGCGCCCCACTTCTATCAACCTCTATGCACATGAAACGTATTTCATATTGTTTTTTGTACAATAAATGCTGTTCTGTTGAGGATTTTCTAAGCCAGATGTATCCATTAAGATTGGTTCAGGATTAAAGACTAACACCCAGTAGTTATGGCTCACAGAAGAAACAGTGATGCAGAGGTGTTTGTAGGAATGAAGGGAGAGTTTTACAGGAGACTCTGGGAGGAATGGGTCAGGCCCTACATCAGCAGGTGCTATTGGGGACCTCTTCATATTACTCTCTCTTCTTGTCTGTGGCTCCATTGAAGTTTCCAGAGTTTCTGATTTGCCTACCTTGGGACAGGGGTCTGAACATTTTCCTCAGGCATCTGTGGTTAGGGCGCATAGTCAGGAGTATCAGTAAAACCAATCCACAAATCAATATAAATATGTCACCCAATATAATTTATGTTTGCATCTGCCATCAGCATTCAACTCATATGCCATGTAGGGATTTTTTGGTCATAGTTTCTATTTTTAGTCAGAATACAGAGCTACCTCAGAATTACTAAGATGGAAGAAACTTTTGATTCTCTAATCTCTAATCTACATCAAGATACCTGATAGGTTGCATAGATGCACATATTATGGATGATTCTTGTCTCTCAATGATAGCGTAGTTGTTACTATTTATAGTTAAAAGGAAGTAAAATATACACCTACTACTAGTAGAATTTTTTGAAGGGTTTTTTTTTCCCTCCCCTGCAAATATTAAATCTAACAAAGTACCCTCATGAATGCAACTAGCTATTATGGAACTTACAATGCTGTGGATGTTTATGTGGCCCCTTACCATCTAGAGTCTAGAAGTAGGTCTAAATTTGAAGACAGTTTATATTACTTCTTTATATTTCTAGTACTTGGCAGAGTGCTTGACAATATGTTAGAATTCAATCCCTTGTTAAAAGGTTGATGTTCAGAATGTTGTTTTTTTTTTTTATCTGGCTGTAATCATTGACTAGGATTGTTGTCTACTTAGTAAGCATATTCTGGATGTCAAATGTATAAAAGGCCCTGTGGTAGGGATACAGTGATATGGGTATGGCCCATGCCCTTAAGTCTGGGGATGGAGAGATACAGACAAATCACAAATGGCTACAAAGAAGTGGAAAATCAGAGTTACGTGTTCTCTGATGAAAAGTTACATCATGTCTGAACATTCATTGCAGGGTCTTCATAGTCCATATCTAATGATTCCCGACAATGGTAATAATATTGTTTATAGTACTTTAATTTTCTGGTGACTTTTGCCTCAGTAAGGTTTACTTACTATTTCCCAGTCTTATTTATCCCCTATTATGGATATTGCACACCTTATGTCTCAACAACAAAAACAACAGTATTGGGGACATATTATGAGTGTGTGAATTGAGCGGGAATGACTACCAATTTAAAAGTTGGTATACAATATAATTTATGAAAATAGTGTTATGTCTAAATATATTTTATTCACTGGTTGTGATATCTTATACTGCTTTGGTGCTTTCTATGTCCTTTAATGGATATGCAGATCCTGCTTTATAATAAAACAGTAAAATGTAAAATTTAGTAATATTATACTAATTTAGTCTTACTGTCCCTAAAGCATATAAAGTTTCTTGCTTGAGCTTTAGCATTAATATTGCTTAGTTACAAGGAAATGAACTTTTGATAGTCTACTGGTATTTACATCTCTATGTTCAAGGAATCACGAAAATTTTTCTTTTATTTTGCTAATGCCTCTACAAGAGAAAACTAGTCAAAACAGTTTTCTGCTACGTACACATAGTCTTATAAATCTGATATTATTAAATAAGGAGATACTGGTCTAAAGGATCTTAAATTTTTCTTTATTTTATATGAACTTGCTTACTCAAGTGCATTGTTTAGAAGCATCCCTTCAGTAATTGATCTTTTCGATATCAGTTTCAGAGTGTGAGTATGGGATAACTCTTTTTACTTATTAACATTAATCTTTAAAAGGATCTTTATAGCAAGTGCTCAAGTTCATTGATGGAGAAGTGATGAAAGAACTCAGGAGACTGAGTTCATATTCACTTACATAAATAATTTCTAAAGGCACCATTAATAAGTACACTTAATTATCTATGGTTTGGGGGCATCTGGTGAACTTAGGTAAATTAGATATGCAGGTAATCTACACATCTCATTTTTCCTTATAGTTAGAAGTAAGCTCCTTAGCAAAAACTCTGCAAGGCCTATTATTTGCAGTAAAACCCATTGCATCAAAAGTACATTAATATGAAATCTCTGTTAAAATGGCTCCTGGATACAAAATTTACCATTACTCAATGAAGAAATAAAAATGATACAAAGTTCATATTAATCAAGTAAGTAATAGTGCAGGAAGCATATTAACCAGGGGCAGCCTTTTTAAGACTGTAGTCTTTTACAAGCCAACAAGACAAAAATAAAGTGTAAGTACTTTATATTCATTAAGTATTCCAGCAAGAACCTTTATTTTGCCAAAAATTGGAACTGTACTTTACCATAGGTGTGTGGGAACAATATAATTGTATTTGTTTAAAAAGAAATAATTTTGTTTGTAGTGAAACCACTATGAAATGTTCTTAAGAAGGAATTATCCAATTGACAGAATAAAATCGAATTATGTGTTGCATAATTTACACTGTAAGTACAGTTATGATCACAGAAGAACGGGAGGCAGCACAGTAAGAGCTGGAGTATTGATAATTGGCTTCTGGTACAAGGAGTCTATGAAATATGCAAGACTGGTTTATAATGAAAGTTGTATTAGTCCAAGGAGGAAAGGGACACAAAGTCCAGAGCCAGAAGTATGACGATTTCAGCTATTTTGGAGAGAAATTGGCGGTAGGAGTGGGTTTTAGGCAGTGCTCAAAATGACATTAGGTATGGAATATGATGCAATGTTTTGGAATACCTTGAGAACTAGGGAAATAGATGTAGACTTTATTCATAAGTTTAAAATTGTGATTTAGTAAGCAGCAATGGAATATGGCAAAATTCAGACCCCCACAGATTGAAATTGGACCGTGCTCCAGTCATTTTCTATCTAATATGTCTGCCCTGCAGCATGTGATTGAGAAGATTTCCCTGTCTTTATTGACTAACGATGGTTTTCGGTTATGATAACAGATAGACAATGATAGATAGCAAAACAAATTAAAAATCTAGTAAGTAATTGTCTAGCTTCATTTGTTGCAGAAAGAAGAGATGGGTCTTCTACATATATAATGTAAAAAATGTTTTAAGGAAGATATAAGATAGAGGAAGCTTACTAGCTGAAACCTCTCAAGTGGACAGAGGCAGTGACTATGGCAAAATAGGCACAGAGCATACATTATGACTTTTTTCCCTAAGAAAGGCCAGTATGTCCCCCAAAAACAAAAATGGGGAAAGTGATACAGTATGTAACCAGTCACAGAGACTTACTGTTACTGACCAAACACTTTTTCTCTGCTTCCTTGATTCACTTTTAGCTTGCCTTTCTTTGTATGTCTTTCTGAGAATGTGGCCTCAGAGCTGAATTTTAGCCAGTGGAACGTGAGATGAGTAAGCACTATTTCCGAGCTTTGCCCATAAATGTCTTCTTCTATTTAAGCACTTCTACATCTGAGGAAATTTTGCTCCCTAGGGCACATTTGGCAATAGCCAGGCTATATATGGAGATATATATATCTATATATCTATATATCTATATCTATATCTATATCTATATCTATATCTATATCTATATATATAATATATATCTATATATGGATATCTATATCTAATCTATATCTAATCTATATCTATCTATAGCTATAGCTATAGCTATATATCTGTATATCTCCATAGAGGCTAAGGATGCTGCTAAGGGACAGTCCTCACAATGGAGGTGATCTCATCCAAATGCCAGGAGTCCTGAGGCTGCAAAACCCTGCTGTTTGCCCTATGGCTTCCTGTATATCCTACATTTAGAACAAACCTGAAAACCAGATATTAAGAAGTTGGTGAGAAAAAAGTAGATTTCTGTCATTATACTTCTTAAAATACTTTAATTGCAGTAGTAGCCCTAACTTAATTAAAAGAGAAATAGATTAATTTATATATATGCACAAAAGTATCACAAGGGACTATCACCAGTGAAAGGTGGCTGAAGAAAGAATTTTGAAAGAAAAAAAAATATGAACCTACAATGCAAAATAAAGATTTTACTGGATTTAAAACATTGATAATTTTAATTTTGATTGATATTTAGAGTACTGTAATGAGAAATGGATGGAAATAAGCACCCACATTACTGAGGTGAGTACAAATTAAAGTAAAAAGTCTATAGTTTATTTTAAAAATATGTCAAAACTTGAAAAGATATGGATTCTAGTTGGAATTCATATCAAGGAAAGATTTATGATCTATATCTTAGTAATAGTTATCATAGGGGATACCTGTAAAACACCACAATTTCTGAAAATAAGATAGTTTAATAACCCTATGTGGAACTTATCATTGTGATGAAATATTGTCAGGCATTAAATATCATTGGTATTTAAAAATGGCCTATCATATTATATAGAAATATATACATGTCAACTGAAAGGGATTTATAACCCAGAAGGAAAGTGGTGGTTATGTCTAGGAGATAGAATAGTGAAGGCTTTCTTTTTTTCTGTATTGTAAATGTAGGGTAAATTGTTACTTTGGTAACCATAAAATCTTATTCTAAAAAATAGCCTTTAAAAAGCTGCTGAGTCTACATCCTGCTCCAACTATGAAACCTCTGAAAAGCACTGTAGGACTTACCTTGCAACACTACCCACCAGTAGTTACTTATTTTTGGAACTTTTTCATGCATTTTACCTTTGCTTAACTTGCGTCACAAACATTATGGCTGATGGTCACATTAACATGCCAAGAAAAATAGCTTAATAGTGAAAATCAATGCAAGAAAATACTGGAGAGGTGATATAACCAAATATATAATGTACAGTCTCCTACACAACTTCATAATTCTGACCTCTTTCTGCACCATTATAAAATTACCGTGTGTTAGGAATAGGCTTAGCTCTTCCTAATGCAAGACCTAAATCACAGCGGCTCACATAATAGAGAATGTATTTTGCTCATATAAGAAGAAATTTTGTTCATCATTGTTGTCACAAATGGCAGAATGTCCTTTTATAAAGCTAAATAATACTCCATCACACTATTCTACAATTTCTTTATCCATTCATCTGTTAATGGACTCTTGGATTGTTTCCATATCTTGGCTATTGTAAGTAATGCTGCAATCGACATAGGAGTGCATATATAGTTTTAAAATATATTTAGGATATATTTTGGAGATATACCCAGAAAGTAGAATTGTTGGATCATATGGTCGTTCTATTGACTTTTGTTTTAGGAACCTCTACCCTAATTTTCATAGCTGCTGTACCATTTCACATTCTACCAACAGGGCGCAAGTGTTCCAACTTCTCCATATCCTTGTGAACTTGTTATGCTAAGTGGAATGAGCCAGTCACAGAATGACAAATACTGCCTGATTTCACTGACATGAGATATCTAAAGTAACCAAACGCCTAGAAGCAGAGAATACAGTAGAGGTTGTCATGGGTGGGGAAAGTGGAGAGTTGCCATTCCATGGGTATATATAACTTTTGTTATGTTACTTGAAGAAGTTCTAGAGATCTCCTATACAGAATGGCATTTACAGTTAGCAATATGGTATTGTGCCCTTCAAACTTTGTTAAGAGGGTAAATCTCATCTTCAATGTTCTTACCATACACAAAGAAGAACCCAACAAATCAAGAAATAAAATAATAAATAAAAGGGGGACAGAGAAACTTTGGGAGGTGTTCATAAACTTATTGTGGTGATGGCGTATGTGTTTACATACATCCACACTCATCAATCTGTATGCCTTAAATATGTACAGGTTTTTGAGTATCAATTATATCTCAATAAAGCTATGACAAAAAAGGATGAGAAAGACAATGAAGAAGAGAAGAATAATAATCTGGAAGGATATGGTGATCCAGTTTTGGTTCTGGGCTACATGGTGAAATGAGAGACTGGCAATGTCCATCATGTTTTTACACTTATCATTAGAATTCTACAGTATCAACTCTTCCATTGCATTCAATGTCCAGGTGATTAGGGAAAGACAAAAGACAAAAGGTGCATGCAGAATGAGCCTGTACCATTTCAAAAATCTTTGCTGGGAACCAGTAAGACCCTGTTTACATTTCATTGGTCAGACCTGAGTCACATGGACATCTTTAGTTGCAAGAATGTCCAGGCAATGTAGCTTTTCATTGCATGTATTTCCATCCCTAAGCTTCCTTAGGAAGGAAGAAGGGGGTATATATTGGGTGGGCAACTAGCTGTGACTGCCACAAACACATACACCCTGAATCTGTAAGACCTACTCTTTCTCAGCAGTCTTCTCCCTATCCACCTTTCCCTTTACAGTAAGTGGCTCCAGTCTTGAATTGGGATATGTATATAACCATTTAAAACTAGTATAGTTGCCTTTAGTATTGAATGAGAAAGTTCATCCAGCACCAGTTCCTAAGTTGGGGCTTCGTCTTACAGGCTACATAAATAACTATATTTTGACCAATCCATGGATCTGCTTGAGGAGAAAATACATTAGTATGCTGTGTTTGAGAATGTATTCTTAATGAAAAATGGCTAAAGGGTAAATGTAATTTTATTTTCATCAGCCAGAGGAAAAGAGCAAGTGTTATGATAACGTATTTGAAGACCTGTACAAGTAATGAATCCTGGCTCCTCAAGTTAAACTATAAATGCTGGCATGATTGAAAAATACCGAAGTACCAAAAAAATCTGAATACAGAATCAAACTGTGTGTGTGTGTGTGTGTGTGTGTGTGTGTGTGTGTGTGTGTGTGTGAGAGAGAGAGAGAGAGAGAGAGGAAGGGAAAGGGAGGAAGAGGGATTAGAGAAAAAAGAAGAGGGGAGGGAGAACAGAGGTGCCACACAGATAGGGCTCCGCATAGGGCTCTGCACTGGGCATGGGGCCTACTTAAAGAAAAAGAAAAAGAAAAAGAAAGAAAAATCACTTAGGTAACTTTTGCAGTAGCCTAGATAAAACACGTTTGAGCCTAGCCAGGGCTAGGAACAGGAAGAAAGGTGTAGAAAGCAGATAATATACAGAAAAACAAAACAAAACAAAACAAAAGAAACAAACAAAACAAAACCCCTAAACCTGACAGAACTTGAATATAGGCTAAACATGATTGGTGATTGAGAAGGAAGTGTTCAGAAGCAGTCCCAAGTGTGTGACCTGTATGATCACATTTGTATTGATTTCTTTTTCTGAGATAAGTAATTAAAGGAATACCAGGTTTGCGAGATTTGATAGGGGGTTAGCCCTTGAGATGCTTATTTGAGTTTCTACTAAGGCATCTGAGTAGAGATGGGGAATATGAACGTGAAGGATGAGTCAGAAGACATCTGGGCAGGAGGGTTAAAATGGAGTCAGTTTCCGATGATGAGATCGTCTAAGGAGATTGCCTATGACAAGAGAAAACTAGCTTAAAGATGAACCTGTCAGCTGTCTCAGCATTTGATACTTGCTTGAAAGAAGAAAGGGCAAAGATCGAGAAAGCCTTTCTGAGAGCTAGAGGAAAACAGAAATATTTGGCCAAGAAGAAATACTTTGCAAGAAAAGGAGATGGTTCAGATGGCCAACAGCTACTGGAAAGAATGGGAAGACGAATGAGAAAAACAAGCAAAAAACAAAAGCAAAACAAACAAACAAAAACCACCAAGTTCATGTGATTTAGCAAAATGAAATAACTGGTTGTCTTAGTGTGCAGAAGCCTTTCTAAAGTGGAAGGAGTATGTCCAGCTGATAAAGCCCTGACAATGCGGACATCCTGTAAGTGATGTTGTTATCCAGGGATGGGAGGAGAGAGAGAGACGTATCTGAAAAGCGGATCTTTGTTTAAGGAGTTTTTCACTAAGAGAAGGACGAACTAAGCATTAGAAATACTGACAGGAATCATCCTGTGGGAGGAAGAAGTGAAAATGCTTGAGAAAAAGGTGATAATCCCATAGCATAATGTTGCTGAGAAGATGGGAATCCAGAACACAAAAGAATGAGAAACCTCTCCTTCCAAAAACCATTACCTGTATAAACAGAAGATTTCAAATTAAAAACCAAATAAAACACAAAAACAACAGTATTCATAAGGTGTGCTTTGAGGATCTTTAGAGTGCCTCAATCCTAAGACTTAGAGTATAACTGAAATTTCTGTGTTAATTTTTGGTTATTGTTATTAAATTAATATGTTTAGAGGATACATAAAGAATTTACACAATTTAGCATATATGTATAATAGCTATACATATTTAAGATACATAGTTTTTTAAAGGTAACTTTGGGATATTGAATGAGTCACTCAAATAGTATAGAAATCAAGTTAATCAATTTTATTTAATTTTTTTTATTTTTTAATGTTTATTTATTATTGAGAGACAGAGAGAGAGCATGAGCATGGGAGGGGCAGAGAGAGAGGGAGAGACAGAATCCGAAGCAGGCTCCAGGCTCTGAGCTGTCAGCATAGAGCCCGAGGCGGGGGTCAAACCCACAAACTGAAGTCCGCAGCTTAAACTACTGAACCACCCAGCCAGCTGCCCCTGAACTTAAATCTATTTAAATTAAATCTAAGATATTCTTACTGAATTCAGAGCAGAGTGGCTACATTGCTTACTTGAACTACCCAGGTTTGCAACCTGCTTATATAACCCTAGACACATTTGATTGGTCTTGATTTTCTCACAAGTAGAGTGGAGACAAGAATGTTACACAGCTGTTAGCTGTTAAAGAAAACAAATATGTGATGAACACAGTAAATACCCAGTTACTGTTATTATTACTGTTGTTGAGAAGAATATAGTGTATTCACACAAAGAAGCAATTATTAATAACAAATCAGTGTTAATAAGCAAATGCTGAGATCATGCCGTATGTGTTAGAAAGTAGATGAATTCAGAACTCAAAATTTACTGTTGAAGTATGAAAATCCATTAAGTATATCAATTATATTGTAATGCCATTAAACACTATGTTAAGTATGCTGATCAACATATTGAAAAGGATTTTAAGTCCTACATAAATGACAACACAGAAGCTCAGGTCATTTATGTGGAGAAGTTCACAAAACTGTATGCCAAAAGCTGCCTAGGTTAAGAAAAGTGTAGCAAGTTGTAAAATGTTGAAATATGACCCAAATGAGTAATTTCTTGATTACTTTGTGGTTTTATATGTAATTTTGTTACTTGTAAAAAAAACATTAAATAATGAAAACACTATACCAAAAAATTGAATATGATAGATTTTTCTTTTTTATTTATTCTGGAATTTTGCTCTAATAAATAATTCTTAAAAGTGAAAAAAATTAAATAATAGGAACAAATAATAATTCTCTTTTGGTCACATTTTTTTTTTTTTAATTTTTTTTTTTCAACGTTTTTTATTTATTTTTGGGACAGAGAGAGACAGAGCATGAACGGGGGAGGGGCAGAGAGAGAGGGAGACACAGAATCGGAAACAGGCTCCAGGCTCCGAGCCATCAGCCCAGAGCCTGACGCGGGGCTCGAACTCACGGACCGCGAGATCGTGACCTGGCTGAAGTCGGACGCTTAACCGACTGCGCCACCCAGGCGCCCCAGCTTTTGGTCACATTTTATGTGCCTAGTACGTGCAATGTGTATGCTTTACATGTTATAGCAAATGTGCTTGTCCTCGCTGTTGATACTGAAATTAGTGTCTGTCTCTCTCTCTGTCTCGCTCTCCTCCACTCCCCTCCTTTTTCTACTAAAATATTACCCATGTCTGTTTTTGCCTCCTTTCAGCCAGGTTCCTGCAAAAATAAAATAAAATAAAAATAAAAATATTTGGACAGATCTGATTGTAATTTGTTTAATGTTAACATTAAATCTTCACTGAATTAAACACAATTATTCATATAACACACCATCCCTCTTTAGTATGATCCCAAAATCTATATGGATGAAATTAGGACTTCAAAAGAATTACACACTAAAGTCAGAAGAAGCCTACAGAGATATTATCACATTAAAGTAGGTGATAAACTGTCGTTTTAACCAACTATTCAAATCAGCAAACCAGCGAATGTTATTAACATGAACCAAATAATTATTACAGTTATATTATTATATGGAGCACTTGTATGAGGCATTAAACATATTCTCGAAATAAGTACTTGGACTTGTAAAGAGTAATATTGCTTCAGAGAATGTAGATTATTTACGATTCTTCATAGTAGACCATGGCAATGTAAGGGATGAATTTCTGATAAAAAAACAATATTCAGTGCTAAAAAAGTAAACTAAAAATAATGAAGTATATGACTTTAGGACACACGTGGTTTGTCAGCAGTACTGCTTACATGGATGGCTTCGGTCATGGTGACAACCAGGGGTCTTATTTGTAAAATGCAAAGGCGAGGCCTCAGGTAATCATTGGGGGCAGTATGTGAGATTTTTATGCAGGAGATAGAATGATTGAATGAAAAGTATGGACTATGTATGGCTCTCTGAGAAATATTTATTTTTCTTCTACCTTGTGTCATTGAACTGGTTTTCATAGTTCAGTTGAACACGCTCGATGTTTTGCTTAGGTCGTCTCCAGTTTTTATTATTGTACAGTTGAAGTGAGCATCTCTGTGCATAAATTCTTTTTCCTGTATCTATAACTTTTCTGGCTAGGTTCACAGAATCAAAATGTGAGCCCATGTATATAAATATACATTTTTAGGATTGTTAATGTAATTATAAATTCCATGTTATTGTTTAATAGGAGAGGAGATTAGAATTGGTAAAACTTTAGACCAAAGACCAAGTTAGTTTTTGCCATGTTTTCTCTGACCTTGTAAACAGTTTTAAAATCTGTGTGTCCCCCCCCCAGAGGGATGGGGAGAGTGACTATCTAGTTAGAACTCTGCAAATATTGGCAGCAGTCAGCCTTCTTTCTCCTTTTGTGCCCAGCAGTCTGATTGCAACATATGAACAAACATTTCCCCCTGTGAAAAGATATGGAATCCTGTGCCAGAACTGCATCTTTAGGGAACAGCTGACAACACATTTCATGAACTTTTAAAAAGACATAGTGCTAATCAGCAACATTACAATAACCTATTCATATCTTGGCTTTATGCTATCGCTACATAAATGAAATATTAGTGTAGGTCAACTGATATTATTTGTTTTCTCCCTTTCTGACAGTTTGACTTTTTTAAAAATGAAATGTTGGCTAAAATATGTCATTGTTTCTTTTACAGAAGTCATTTTTTAAAAATCTATTTTAGAGAAAGATAGACTATGAGCAGGGGAGGGGGTCAGAGGGAGAGAGAGACAGTCTTAAGCAGACTCCGTGCTCAGTGCTCAGCCCAGAGCCTGATGTGGAGCTCGATCCCATGACTCTGGGATCACAACCTGAGTGGATGCTTCACTGACTGAGCCACCCAGGTGCGCCTGCAGGACCCATTTTAAGGTGCTAATGTCTGTCTTCTCTTTTATTTCATCTGTCTCCTTGGTTATATCTTCTATTCTCACAAAAATGAATTCTCCAGTTCTCCTCTATCTGCAGGATTCTAGCACATGAAGTTGTTCAAGCAGACATCCCCTGCCCCTTCCACTTCCTGTCTCTGAACTTACCTCTCCCTCAATTAAACCTTGCTATCATATGCCTTAATCCCTGAGGGCTCTGGTCTTCCCTGACCCCAAATGACAGTTTACTTCCAGACGATGATGGTAAGATATGGGTCGGCATGTCTTAAACATAAGTTTTAGGGGCGCTTGGGTGGCTCAGTCAGTTAAGCATTTGACTCTTGGTTTCCGCTCAGGTCATGATCTCACAGTTAGTGAGTTTAAATCCTGTATGGGGCTCTGCACTGACGGTGTGAAGCCTGCCTGGGATTCTCTGTTTCCCTCTGTCTCTGCACCACCCCCCTCAAGATAAATAAATAAACATTAAAAAAAAAAAAAGACAATATACCACTTAAAAATAAGTTTTAAATTTTAAAGATAATCTCTTTCCTTAAACCAGACAAGTAATATTGACAATTGATTCCATGTTGCTCTTCAGCTTTTTTTTTTTAATTTTTAAATTTTTTTTTAAATTCATCTTAAGAAATAGACTAAAGAAACTTGTGTGAAAAGAAAAGAATATTAAGGGTTATAGTTCATTCTCTAAATGTGAAAGAATAATTATTATTAAATATTATTTTATTTAAATGTCCATTTTTTTGTATAAATTGAAACAATTTACTAATGCTAGTAATTGGGTTTCAGGAAAGATACCACGCAGAGTCAGCATGTTGTGGAAATGTGTGTCCTGAGAGCCTAGGAATCTGTTTCTAGCTAGGGTTCTTACACTACGGTAGGGTGACCTGATTTAGTTTTCTGGCTGCTTGATCTATAAACTGAAGAATGTGTTGCATGATATCTAAAATTATTTAAAGCTTTTAAATCTATAGCTAGGGCATATTTAAAAGCAAAGCCGTCTTCACAAGTTTTTAAGGTTAAAAACTCACTGTTGCATAGCTAACAATGAGATACCATCTTGCCTAAAAATAATTTCTGCACCCAGAAAATGTACTTGGAAATTTTCTCAAAATTTTGCATTAGAGCAGCACTGAATAGAGTCATCTTTGATGAAACTTTCAAGGAAAACAAAATGGATGATTTTCAAAAAGGGATGGGTACTAATAATGTGGTTCTAACATTCAACCCAGATCATAAAAAGACAAACAGGAAAGAAGCTAATTTCATTCAGGATATTCACTTGGCCGCAGCTAATTCTTTAAAGAATCAGATTAAGTGCTGGAGGTGCAGCTCTGAAATGATCATGTATTCACATTGATTGAACCATCTCATTAGCTTTCGATTTGTATAAACAAGCTTTCTTTGCTTCCTCTAATTGCACATTAGGAGTATCAGGCACTACTGGGAAGCAGAAATCCAAATTCTAATACAAGGTCTATATAGATATAATTGCAAAGAATTTAGAAAGCTGTCCAATTCAGACTTCTCAATTCCTTGAAGTAATAAAAACTTGAAGCTGGATGTTGTTTGTTTACATTTGTTTTTCCTCCCAGAAAAGCAAAGTGCATTGACTCCATGCATTTTAAAAGGTTATCACTACATCAAAAATCATATTTAATGTTTAAAGGGCCACTGCAACCCAGTGGTATCATTTAAATACTCCAAATGGAAACACTGTATTTAAATCTGTGAGTAAATGAGGTGCAAAATATGTTTAAAAAATTAAGGCAATTAATAAAACAATGAATTAATGTGAAAGTAGTATTGAAGCCTGAAGGAGAAAAATTCCCTCCATACTTTTTTGAGTTAGCAAATAAACTGGCTACATTGTTTTGTTGGCTGTGTGTGAGTGTGTGTGTGTGTGTGTGTGTGTGTGCCTGCGGTTTGTAACATTATTTTCCCAATGCAGATATGATCTTAGGACTTCTAATATCTTGGCAGATGTAGTGCAAAACTGGTCAGTATCTATTGTAGCTAATGTATATAATCTCTAACACAGCAGATTGTTGTGAGAGAATTAAAAAGTAATAATTACTGCCAGTCAGGTATCAATCTTTAAATAAGAAACCAGGCTGAAGTTTTAATGTAGTGAGGAATATGAATTCTTGTCCTGTTATACATCCTGTTCTGTAATTTAACTGTCAGTGCATAGTAATAAATGATTGGACCTAAGCCCAGCCTTGCAGTTAGAGTAGCCCTGAAATAGAGCAACTTTTCTAAATACACTTTGTGTGTATTTTTATTTGCAGTATGGGTGTATTTGCATATAAATGTGGGCTTACTTTACTTAAAGTTTATTTTTGAGAGAGAAAGAAAGCACAAGTGGGGGAAGGGCAGAGAGGGAGTGAGAGAGAATCCCAAGCAGGCTCCGTACTGTCAGTGCAGAGCCTGACGCAAGGCTCAAACTCACGAACCATGAGATCTTGACCTGAGTCACGATCAAGAGTCGGATGCTTAACTGACTGAGCCACCCAGGCGCCCCTGTGCTTACTTTTTTTTTTTTTAATAAAGCATTTATGTTGGTGATTGTAAAATGAGTTCCAAAGATCTAGTTTTCAGTGCTTTTGAGAAATATATATAATATAATAAATTATCTTTTCCCTGAAATCATCAAAGAAATGAACTCATTTAACTCTAGTGCTCTTTCTTTCTTTCTTTCTTTCTTTCTTTCTTTCTTTCTTTCTTTCTTTCTTTCTTTCTTTCTTTCCATTTACACTGGACTAGATCCTGGTCAGCAGTAAATTCCCATAAAGATCATTACTGGAACACATGATAATATTTAATGGTAGAATTTCAGTATTAACTATAACTTAGGTAACAGTGTGGTATCATGTTAAAACTTCTGATTTGCACAGCTACACAATTGTAAGGTAATATTTCTATTTTTAGAAAATCACTGAAATATTTAGGAATAAATGTGAATGATGTCTGCAACTTAAATTTTGAGCTTTAAAAAAGAACACGAGCATTTATATACATCTGTAGATATGCATGTGTATATACAAAGATATTATCTATGTGTGTTTGCGTGTATACATACATATCCATCTGTCATCTATCTATGTATCTATCTATCTATCTATCTCTATTATTGAGACAGACAAGAGAAAGAAAGGAGAGACTATGATAAAGAAAACTATACAAAAGTTATCAGTTGGTGAAAATGCAGTAATAAAGTAGTATACAAGTGTTTTTTGTTCCATTCAAGCAATACTTTTGTTTAGCTTTTAAATTATAAATATATATATGTATGTATTGTGTGTGTGTGTGTGTGTGTATATATATATATATATATATATATTTTTTTTTTTTTTTTTTTTTTGGCTCAGGTTTTCAGATAGTGTATGCATAGAGCTGGAAAATCCAACTGGAACTTTTTTCCAAAGTGTACAATTTCTTTCCATTAAGCAAATAAAATCCTCACTCACAGTATTCTCTAATTTGCTGAATGTCTTTCATACAACACCTTGAGTCAGGTTTTATATCCCCTAATCACATGTACAATCCAGGCTTTGAGATGTAGGAATTTCCCCAACCTAATAAATGACAGAAGTCGACTTGATAAGCAATTGTAGATTCCCCAATCCTGTTTGTGTGTGTGTTTTTCCCATGCGCATACAGTGTCAAACTCCCACTTCAAACAGTACAATTAAAACATGGCTGAGGTTTGTTTCATTCAACATATGGGAAAAAATTCTGTTCCATGATGAACACAGAGGAAATTAAACAGATTTAGATCTTTGTTTAAATACCTTATTCTAGTTTAATTCCCATTGATGTTTTAATTCGGGAACCTAATGTGAAAATTGCCCCTTTGGGTACTAAAGAAGCTAGAAAATTCATCTGTTACCCTAATTGATGATTTTATTAATGGAAATATATTTGAACTGTTGAACTCTAAATGAAAAATATAAAATAATCACCTCTCACAAGACTTTGCTTTGGAGAAAATAATAGTATCAGGGAAGACCATTTCCTCCAGTGAAATATACCTAATTTATGGAGAACAGCAGCTCTCACTTTTGCTACATAGCAAGATTTTTTTGGTTTATCCCTGAGTCTGACTCATTCAGCAGATCTTGACAGAGCTATGAAGGAGTTTTATTAAGGGTTTGGGCAATAAAGATTCAATAGAACTCTTGAGACATGGTGATTTTTTTCTGATGTGCAAGGATGTCTTCTTTCTTGGAGACTGGGACCAGCTGGGATTACTCCTGTTTGCTGCCTTTGCATTACCTCTAAGACAAGCATAAACTAAAATGAAAGATTGGTGAGGATTGCTTTATTTCTTCCAGAATAAGAACATTTGTTTTATTATAAGTGATTTTTTATCATGTTTTCTTTTAGTCAGACTTGTAAATTCTATTGAATTTAAATAGATATCTATAATATATCAAAATTCTACACACATACTACAGAAGCAAATGCATAACTCTTTGCATTAAAACCACAGATTACAATTACATATGCAAAATGATTATATGGATAAGCTATATTTTCTCCATCTCAGTGGTTCAGAACACCTGATTGAGGGACATAAATCCATGAGCAGTGCAAATAACTATTTAGCAAGGGCTCCCTAACTCTTCATTAACCCAAAATAAGCAGCATCATGAAATAGGGTCATGCTCCCTTAGAGGAACTCCTGAACTAAAGGAGTTTCCAGAACATCACTTATTGCTGTGTTTATGTTGTTTTTATGTCGGTGCCTAGCCTTTTTGTAAACCTAATTTGGGTCTCAAGAGTGTAAAGAAACTTGACTTACCAGTCCCTGAAATTCATTATGGAGATAAATAATATATTTAGTGTTTTTACAGAAAAACAAAACAAATTATATTGAAGATGTGAATAAAGAACATTCAAAGACAAATAAGCAAGGGTTTTCTAATCTAGGCAGGACATTCTGGAAATTTCCTAAGTGTTTTAAATTTTTGTTAGTAGTTCTAAAATTTTATCCAGTAAGCTCTGATACTGAGGATTTCTACTCACAGGACCTCCAAATATGATTAGGATTTTAGGAGCTAGAGCCTAAGTCTTTCTCTAGTGAAATAAAACAATGTAGAGTATATAATAGTGTAATTTTTATCTTTGGAAACAGTATTTATACCAATGTTAGAGCATCAACAATGTTCTAATTGAATATCCACAAGATAGATTAAGCAATTTGGATGATTCCATTTTTACATAAGGGGGAAACCCCACTGAGGGTCAGGGATATTATCTAGTGATTCAGTCTTTCATTTATTTACTTACTTGAAAACACACCATAACAACCTACTGGGGCAGTTTCCTCACGGTATACATCACAGACCAGGGACTGGGGTTGAAATTATCCTTCCTAATCCGGTGTTCTTTCTTCCAGAATCACAGCTCCTGTTTTTCCTAACTGATCCATACCATGCTTCTCAACTCCGATTCTTTTATTTTTTGAAATTTTATCAACATTATAGGGAAGTAGCATGAACTAATCCTATTACTTTTGAATCTAAACTGATTTCTCCATTTCTTCCATGCTTATAACACCTATTGTATTAACCCAAAGTAGATGGTGATATTTATTTGCCTCCCTCTGAAGCTTTCATCTTTTAAAGTATGGTACCGAATGGAAAGAAATATACTGACACTTGTGTTCTGGATAATTGTATTTTTGATCATGGCAGTTGAAGATAAGGTTAGCTCTTTTGACAGCCACATCCAGTTCTAAGAATACATCATTCCTACTCTGAACTAAAACATCCAAGTATGTATAAATGCATGAACACATAGAAGTTGTGTCTCTTCATGTGTATTATGCAATTTTATAAATTTTAGCTGAGCACATGACACTGCCCAGTAATTAGCCAGCATTTTTGTGCTGTCTCCTTCTTTCTTGACAGTTGCATCACAACTTCTATATTTTTGTAAAACCCCCAGTGCTTTCTTCCCTATTCTCATTTTCAACTGATTTCCTTCCTTACTATTTTATTATAGAAATTAAATCCACTGGGATAGATGAACATAGCCACCCACTTACCACCATTATGTCCAACTCCTCTATACTCTCTCTAGTTTCTCTAGGTGAACTTCCTGAACTTTCATCTGAGGCTGACCTCTTCATGTATGTTTGAAAAGCCAACACTTAAATACTCAAGGACATTATTTCAACACTTTTCTACTTTCTCAGGATTTTTTTTTTCATTTTTTCTGAATGATTTCATTGACATGATTACATGCTATTATCCAATTCTTTGCAAAATAAAATAAACTAAAAGTAAAGTAAAATAAACTTTTATGTCCCTATCAGATGCCACTACAGTTCTTCCAGCTCTGCAGGAAAGTTCCTAAAACAGTTGCTTTTACAGATCGCATTTAGTTCCTCTCCTGTCATGTTTTACTTACACTACTTTTAATCCACTTTCTTCTCCCCAGTCTAGTGAAACTGCTTCTTAAAGGATATCATAGTTCTTCACCGAATGCTGTGATCAGTTCTCAGTATTCATCCCACTTGGCCAATGAAATAGTTGATCACTTCTCATCCTCACCCACAGTCTTCACTTAGCTTCTAGATCATCACAGATTCTTGGCTTCACTTCTTCTCCCTTTCTGGGCCCTTTCATCTCTTGTGCTGCTCTCCTCCTTTCCCTGATCTGCTAGTGTTAGAGTGTCTTAGGACTTGGTCCTTAGTCCTCTTTTCTGTCTATACTTCCTTTATTGGTGATGTCATCCATTCTCCAGGCTTTAAGTACCATCCAAACTATATGATTCTTTTCTAGTATATAAGGGGACGCCTGGATGGCTCAGTGGGTTGAGCATCCAACTTTGACTTAGGTCATGATCTCACAGTTTGTGGGTTTGAGCCCCACGTCAGGCACTGTGCTGACAGCTCAGAGCCTGGAGCCTGTTTTAGATTCTGTGTCCCCCTCTCTCTCTGCCCTTCCCTGCTGGCACTCTGTCTCTCTGTCTCTCTGTCTCTCTCTCTCTCTCTCTCTCTCAAAAATGAATAAACATAGAAAAGAACACATTATATTCTTATATATGTATGTATATATATATATATGTATGCATTCTATATATGTATTGTTATTATGTATGTATATACGTATGTATATATCTCCCCAGCCAAAGTTCTACCCTGAGCTTGAGCTCCATGCATTCAATGGCTTACATATGTTATCACTGAGATGTTGAAGAGACAGTGCAAAATTGATATATGTATGGTAGGCAAAACAATGACTCCCAAAAGGTCTTAATATAGAATCTTTGGATATGTTACCTTACATAGCAATAGGTATTTTGCACATGGGAAAAGCTAAGGACATCGATGGGGAGATTATTCTGGATTATTTAGATGGATTCTACATATACATCATATGAGTCCTTGAAAGTAGAGAACCTTTCCATGCCTCGTGGAGGTATGGCTATTGATGAATGATCAGAGAGATGCAACTTTGCTTAATTTGAAAGTAGAGGAGGAGCCAGAGGCCCAAAAAATGAGCTTTCTTTGTAAAAGTTGGAGAAGGCTGGAAAATGGATTATCCCTTAGAGCCACCAAAAAGAAAAGCAGACCTCCTGACTCCTTGACTTCATCCCAGCTAGTTATGAAGGTCTTTTCCCTCCATAACTCTAAGATAGTAAATTATTATCACCTAAGTCATAAAGTTTGTGGTGATTTTTATGAGTGCCATCAAATAGTAATACAATATATAAAATTAAAACTCTACCTACAAATTGCTACTGGAATCACTGACAGTTAAGAGAACTCATTTACAAGTCCTATCACTACTTTGAAATATTACGTTGCATGTTTATTCTTTTCAGACCATGAGATTTGAATTTATTCAAAGAAGGTGAGTTCTTTTTCAATTCCTGAGCAATTATGAATCTTCATTGTTTATTTTTCTAATTTGTAAGTATAAGTATTCCTCAAGATTATGTTTAGTAAATCTTAAAGTCATTTGATTTGAAGGACAAGTTAAGAGAAATATTAGACATAATGTTTCTTGCTTTCTTCTTCATCAGATATTGTTATTTTTATGTTCAAATTATTATTTTATTTCTTCCTTGTCTTTAATTTGCTTTATTTTGAATGAATTTGAGCTTATAATCTTTAAAATTCTGTTATACGGTATTATAGAATAAACTTAGATATATAATTTATTTGTTGGTGATAACTGGCAGAGATATTTTCCTATTAAATTAGTTTAAAATATGGACTAGTGAACTAATAATACTGTGAATAATAAGAGTAATAAAAATTCATGTATCTGTGGCAATTAACTGGAAGCCCCAGAGGGATCCAGTAATAAGTGATGTAAAATTGTGTGACAAAAGAAGACCCAATGATTTCTTTGCTTTTAAAGAAGAGCTTCGGGGGTGCCTGGGTGGCTCAGTTGGTTAGGTGACCAACTTTGGCTCAGGTCATGATCTCACAGTTCGTGTGTTCGAGCCCCGCGTCAGCACTGTGCTGATGGCTCGGAGCTGGAGACTGCTTTGGATTCTGTGTCTCCCTCTCTCTCTGCCCCTCCGCAACTTGTGCTGTTTCTCTCTCTCAAAAATAAACAGTAAAAAAAAAAGATTAAAAAAAGAGCTTTGTTTTTTGACTACTATAGTAAACTATGAATGTTTACTATTAACTAGGTTTCACTTATATACAATAAAACACACAAGTCCTAAGTGAGGCTTCAATAATTGTTACATAGGTAAAAACTCTAGGGGCGCCTGGGTGGCTCAGTCGGTTAAGCGGCCGACTTCGGCTCAGGTCATGATCTCACACTCTGTGAGTTCGAGCCCCGCGTCGGGCTCTGTGCTGACAGCTCAGAGCCTGGAGCCTGTTTCAGAATCTGTGTCTCCCTCTCTCTGACCCTCCCCTGTTCATGCTCTGTCTCTCCCTGTCTCAAAAATAAATAAAACATTAAAAAAAAAAAAACCTCTTGCAATTGGTCTCCAGATTATGGTACAGAGCTGCTGCACCCCACAAGTATCCCACCTGACCATTTCCAGTCAATACTTGTACACATCCCTCCACTCAATATAATCATTATTCTTAGTCTGTTTTTGTCCAGGTTTTAAAATTTCTTATGGACAAAATCCTAATTACAGCATCTTTTCTCTCTGAAACTTTTAGTTAATAGTTTAATTTGTGTTTCTTCAACTAGAAATAGTTTGTTTTATGGATATATTAATTGCTTAACAGAAAAAAAATGTTTTCACTCTATTGTTAATGGATATTTTTGGTTATTTCTAGTTTTGTCTATTGTAAATAAGACTTCTATGAACATTTTAATATATTTTGGGGGAGAATATATACAATGAATTCTCTTGAATTTATATTAAGAGTAGAATTGCTCATCATATAGTACGTTTATGCTTAGCTTTGGTAGATATGGCGAAACATTTTCTTAAAGTGATTTTTTTTTACCGGTTTACACTTCTATTAGCAATGTGTCCAAGTTCCAGTTGTTCCTGTATTTCCTAATATTGGAATTTCCAATTTCCTGATATTGGAAGTCTTTAAAAAAAAACCTTTTAGTATCAGCTACTCTTATAGTCATACAGATTAGTCATACAGTCAAGAAGAAATATTCCTCGTGCTCTTTTTTCTTGTGTTTTTAATTTGAATTTTCCTGATGATTCAGTGATGTTGGATACATTTACATATGCTCACTGACAATTTGTTAGTTTCGTTTGTGCATTGCCCATTCATGTGTTTTGCACATTTTTAAATTGAGTAGTTCATCTTGAATACAGTTTAAAAAAAATAATCCAGGGGCACCTGGGTAGTCAGTTGGTTAAGTGGCTGACTCTTGATTTTGGCTTAGGTCATGATCTCACAGTTTGTGAGTTTGATCCTCACACTGGGCTCTGCACTGACCATGTGGGGTCTGCTTGAGATTCTCTCTCTCCCTCTCTCTCTGCCCCTCTCCTGCTCATGCTCTCTCAAAAATAAATAAACATTTAAAAAATAAAATAAAATACAAAATAATATCCAATTTGAACTCTGTTTTTTCCCTCCAAATAGGAGGAGGTAATAAAAATAACCACTATTTTAATTCAGAATTATACAGAACAAATATACAGAACATAGTAATTTGATTAATATAATAAAACTCTTGAAATATAAATATTTTCATACCAAGAAACATAGAATAGATAAGAGTCATGGAATATAAGAAAAAAATCACATATACACACATACACCTATTTATATCATCAGAGGCTTTAACACTAAGCTCCAACATATAAAACAGAAACAAATTTTGTTGCTTTGGTTGAGGTCTGAGGTGATACAGATCAGTGTTTGCTTGACTTCTTTTCCACAAGTAACACTTGAATTTCTGAAGCAGTGCTCTGTGCCTTGATGATTGGTATATTCATCATCACTGCAACATCTTGTATAAAACCAAGTGTAATTAAGTCATAAACAAGAAAAATGCATATGGTTATAATTATTTACGATTCTGCTTCCTATATGTAGACCATCTTCAGGGATCTGTGTGGCTGAAGGAAGGGGATTGTGAGATGAGAGATGATAACTGAGTATAAATTAAGGCAAATGGCAGATCATCTAGATCATGTAAAATATGGGGGGGGGTGGATTATAAGTGAAGTAATTATGTGCTAAGTAATGAATGTTTTGAATACTATGCTAGGTGTCTTGGTGGAGCACCTGGGTGGCTCAGTCGGTTGGGCTGCTGACTTCGGCTCAGGTCGTGATCTCATGGTTTGTGAGTTTGAACCCCGCATCAGGTTCTGTTCTGACAGCTCAGAGCCTGGAGCCTGCTTCAGGTTCTCTTTCTCCCGCTCTGTCTCTCTGTCCCTTCCCTGTTTGTGCTGTGTCCCAAAAATAAATAAATAAAAAATAAATATTTATAAATAAATATATAAACATTAAAAATATGGGGCGCCTGGGTGGCTTAGTCGGTTAAGCGTCCGACTTCAGCTCAGGTCACGATCTCGCGGAGTGTGAGTTCGAGCCCCGCGTCAGGCTCTGTGCTGATGGCTCAGAGCCTGGAGCCTGCTTCCGATTCTGTGTCTCCCTCTCTCTCTGCCCCTCCCCCGTTCATGCTCTGTCTCTCTCTGTCCCAAAAATAAATAAACGTTAAAAAAATTAAAAAAAAATAATTTAAATATTTTTAGGGGTGTGGTGAGTATAGAGAAGGACCATTGAAAGTTTCTGTAAGGAAGCAACAGCCTGTACATTGCATTTTAGAATAATCACACTGGCATGGCTTGGATGACAGCAGATCTGGACATAGGGATATTGGTGAAGAAGCTATTATTAGAATATAAGGAAGAGAGAATACTGAATTATCCAGAGTGTTGTCAGGCTGAGAAAAATAAAGCAAATTGAGATATATTCATGAGTTAAAATTGTCTAAATATAATGAACTGTTGGTTGGTTGGTTGGATAAAGCTGACATAAATAGTTAATGATGGTGCTAGTAAATGAAGACAGAGAGTTTTTGGCAAGACAAGGGGAAATGAGAGAATTTAGTTAATTTTAAAAGATTTCAAGTGAAATTTCTTATGAAGAAATTGGATATTGTAATCTGGAGGTTAAAAGAGAAGTATTAGATGGAAATAAAAGGTTAGAAATAATACATTGATCATATCTCAAGCCACAAGAATAGATGAAAGTATCCAAGAGATTTTGTGTTTAAATATATATATGTGTGTGTGTGTGTGTATAAATATACACATATATATGTGTATACATATATATATATGTATATATTTAATTCATAATGACATATATGATGAGAGTAAATACAACATGTTAAAGAAAAAGCAAGATCAGAATGGAGTATAGCGAGTTAGGTGAACCAAAAGCTTGGATAGGTTAAAATACAGCCTGATCACATATCTACCATGTTATAAGTTTTGGATTTTATCTGCGGGATGTTATGAAAACTATTGAAAGATTAAAAACAGGATTCTGACAATATTTGATTTGCATTTTTATTTTATTTTTTAATTAATTTTTTCTAATGTTTGTTTATTTTTAAGAGAGACAGATACAGAATGCAAGTGGGTTAGGGGCAGAGAGAGAGGGAGACACAGAAGCAGAAGCAGGCTCCAGGCTCTGAGCTGTCAACACAGAGACTGACATGGGGCTTGAACTCACGAGCTGTGAGATCATGACCTGAGCCGAAGTCGGATGCTCAACTGATTGAGCCACCCAGGCACCCTTGCATTTTAAAACAGTATTCTGGCTCTCGCCGCTTTGTAGAACATTGGAGGTAGTGGCTGCATTATAAGCATTTTAGGAAAGTATCACTGTGTCCCAGGTGAGGGATGATAATAGAGAACAAAAGGATTAGTAATGGGAATGATATGAGCTTCTGGATTTATCATAAAGGTAGAGCTAATATAACCTGTTGATACACCTGTTACAGCATTTGTGAATTCTGGGGGTTAATTCTGGGGTTTTTGCTTTCTACTCAGAGGTCCTACATAAATGATAGTTGCACTAGAGGGCCTTGAGAAGAGCAGGATTGTTGGGACGGTGGTATAATTAAAATTTAATTTTTAAATTCCTATTTTTCACCTCAGTGAAGATGTTAAAAAGGTAGTTGAATATATACAAATTTGGAACTTAATCAAGAGCTCTAGGCTGATGGTATTAATTAGAGACTATAGTTAGGAGTTTTTTAAAACCATGGGTCTGCAAGGTGACCCATGAATTTGTAATGAATATGTATGAGAACAGGTATACATGGCTCTGGTGAAGAGAATAATACTGATCATGGTCGCACTATTTATTATTTATAGGACATAGAAAAAAAAATCTACCAATCTGACAAATATACCATTTGTTCTAGTATCTAAAAATTTAGCCCTATTTTCTAAACATTTGTGGGTTTACAGGAAGTGAATATATTGCAACGTGTTTAGTGCCCCCTATAAAATCTCCATCTAATATTTGGTTCTACTTTACTTTTTTTTGCAGGGGGTTGGGGGAGCGAACATACAGCACTCAGCACCCTCCCCCTGACCTTTTCTATCATTAATAACCAGTCTCAATGCTCTCACATACAGAATTTTCTAGGTGGTTCTCAGGAAGATTAAAATTTCTCACTGGTTATTCTGTAAATGATTGTCTTTTATTATCAGTCCCCCTCAGAATTTCTTTTCCCACCTGAAGCAGTTTATCTAATTACTTCTTGAATACGCATACATTTTTTGAGGAATGCCTGTGTATTTTCAGACATATATTTTGACTAATACAAATGTGATTTTCACTCTCATTTGTGCCTGTGAAATCCTGTATTTGATATAGCTGTGCAATTAACATACAAAGTTTAAAAATTAAATCTAATAAAATTTAATTTCAGCTGCTTTTTTTAACACATTTGAGGAGTTACTACATGATGAAATTTTAGAAAACAGTGAGGGAAGAGGAAATAAAAGGCAAAGCAGATTTTATGGAATCACTTGAAGTTGTTTAAAAGGAGTTGATCTGAAATGCAGCTACTCAAAATACTGTCTCATAATTCAAGAACCAGTTATAGAGAGCATAATTCAGTTTGACTGATAGTTCTGGTGATATGCCTCACTTACTCTTTGATAACAGTGAGCTAAAGAATGTCAAGAAGGAGGCTCCCTTTTTAATATATCATATGTAATTTTAACTCTGGAACAAACACTAGTGCTGATTACCACTGTGCTCTGTGGTTATATGTTATTATATCATCTCTTAAGTGCAGTTCAGGAGACCATTTACATAATGAACTCACTCATCTACTCCATCTAAATTAAATCTTCACTCTATTGTTACATTGTTACTGTCTTTATCTCAGAATATCTGTTACATCTTGTCTTTATTACTTTGACCATACTTCATATTTTAGTCGTTCCCTATTTCATGGTTTCTGTGTATCTGGACTTCATCCAGGAAGTATTCAACAATAATTTGGAGCTTAGATTAATCCTCTGCCATTTTTAGAGTGTATCTTACCTTCAGTGGTATAAGTTAAACTCTACTTGAGTTTAGTTTTTAAAATTGTAATTGCCATTACTCTTTTGGACTGATGTTTTTATCACCCAAAATGTATGCGTTGAAACCCCGATTCCCAATGTGATTGCATGTAGAAGGAGGACTTTGGGGGGTAATTAGATCATGAGAGTGAGGTCCTCATGTTGGGATCACTGCCATTATTAGAGGAGACAGTGGAGAGTTTGATACTCTTCTCTCCTTCCACCATATGAGGATACATGGAGAAACCAGGAGGAGTGTTCTCACCAGACCCTAGATCTGCTTGTGATTTGATCTTAGACTTTCCAGACTCCAGAACTGTAAGAAATAAATGTTTGTTGTTTAAGCTACCCATTTAATTATATTTTCTTATAGCAGCCCAGACTGAGACACTGATGCTTCAGCATCACAGAGAGAACTTGCCTATGATCTTCAAAACGTGGAACTTAGACCTTGAAAAGATTTATTCCTTCATATTTGTGAAAGTTTTTTTTTTGAGATAGAATTCACATACCATATGATTCATTCAAATTTTAAACGTACTCCTTAAAAGTATACTACTCAGTGGTGTTTAGAATATTCACAAATTTGTGCATCTGTGCTCACAACCAGTTTTAGAACATTTGATTTGCTCCCAAAAGGAATCCTGGGCCACACAGCCATTGGGTCTATTAATAGGAGAAAACTAAAGCAGAGAAGTCACAACAAGACTGTGGGTTTTGAGTGTGGAAATGCAGTATGCATTTTTTGATAGAGTTGCCAGGCAAGGCTGAGAAGATAGCTATTAAGTCAAAGTTTGAAAGAGTTAAGCTAGTTGTGGCTTTTACTTAGAGTGAGATGGCTTTCAAAGCCATGGCCTTGTCTATAATCTTTTAAAGCCACAGTAAAACCCTGGATTGCGAGTAACTTGTTCTGCGAGTGTTCCACAAGCAAACAATTCTAATACATTTTTTTTAACACGTATTTATTTTTGAGACAGAGAGAGACAGAGCATGAAGGGGGTGGGTCAGAGAGAGGGAGACACAGAATCCCAAACAGGCTCCAGGCTCCGAGCTGTCAGCACAGAGCCTGACGCGGGGCTCGAACTCATGGACCGTGAGATCGTGACCTGAGATGAAGTAGGCCGCTTAACCGACTGAGCCACCCAGGCGCCCCAATTCTAATAAATTTTCAGTTGACAAATGAGCAATGTCTTGCAATATGAGTAGTACGTGACATCAAATGTCACATGATCACAAATGAACCGATAGTTCTGTCTCTTTGTCTCTCTCTCTCGCTACGTGATTGTGAGTGATCTTCAATGCAATGTCACACTCCTCTGAAATCATGAAAAGGAGGCAAAAGCAAGTGTCATTGGATAGGTTCCTTGTTAAACCTGCACAAAAAGCAAAAGATCCCATTGAGCCAACAGATAGCAGTGATTCAGTTAGTGATAGTGAAAGTCGTCCTACACAATAACCCTCCCCTCTCTTGTCTCCCTCACACCAGCCACGAAGATTTTCAAAGATAAGTGCAGGTGAATTTGTTATTTTTCTTTCTATTTTGTATTTCCTTTATTATTTTGTATTATATTACAGTACTATAATCATTTTTATATGTGTATTTTTGGGGTGTGGAATGAATCATTTGAGTTTCCATTATTTCTTATGAGAAAATTTGCATGATATACAAGTGCTTTGGATTACAAGCATGTTTCTGGAACAAATTATGCTCACAAACTAAGGTTTTTCTGTCTTTTGGGTGTGGTGGTACCTGAAGATGTAAAGGGACTAAGTCTCACTATACTCTGAGCAAGGTGTCTTGTAATTACAGTTTTCTGATCTAGAAAGACTTGTTTTGATATTAAATAGGGAAATCTACTAAATACAGGTATTAATTGTAATAATAACAATAAAAACAGGCAATGTGGATATTAGCAGTGACCTCTTCTTATCTGTTTCCAAGAAAGACCCACCACCTGGTGGAGAGATGCCCACTCAAATAGACTATCATCACAATTTAAGTTCTGCTTGTAACCTACTTTCAGTGGCTGATAAGGACCTGACATTTCCCTTCTCAGTAACTTCTGATATGGATGTTGAAAGTGGCTCTGTGATGGATAGCATGCAGAGAGGGATGGTTTATGCCCCAGATCATCTCATACTTGTTAGCTCTTGCGCATGAGTGGAGGGCACAAGATGAAAGAGGTTAACGTGCATGAACCGTCCTGGTAGAGCTTAATGAGCAGAATCTTTCTTTCCCTCTAACTTCTAAATGCCTGAAGCAATTATGTTATCCTTGTGGTTATTCTTTTAAACATGTATACATATGATTTTGTGTGCAAAGAACAATTCTAAAGGAGTAAGGAACTGATAAGCAGTTGCCCATATAAAGGGCACTATGATTGTTCAAAGTTTCCAGTTTTAAAAATCTGTAATATTCCCAAGGACTGCTTTCTTGTTTGTTTATACAATGCTATCACGAAATATGCATTAAAAATCTAGATATTGTTGGGGCACCTGGGTGTCTCAGTTGGTTAAGTGCCCAACTCTTGATTTCATCTCAGGTCATGATCTCACAGTTCATGAGTTCGATCTCCACACTGGGCGCTGTGCTGACAGTATGGAGCCTGCTTTGGGTTCTACCCCCCTCCCCCGCCCCTCAACTGCTTGTGTTCTCTCTCTCTCTCTCTCTCTCTCTAAAATAAATAAATAAAGTTAAAAAAAATACCAGAGGAATGCCTGGATGGCTCAGTTCATTGAGTGTCCAATGGCTCGGGTCATGACCTCTTGGTTTATGAGTTTGAGCCCTGAGTTGGGTTCTGCGCTGGCAGCAGGGAGCCTGCTTGGGATTCTGTCACTCCCTCTCTCTGCCCCTTCCTCACTTGTTCTCTTTCTGTCTCAAAAAACAAATAAATAAAGAGGACATTCATTGATTTAAAACACAAAGCAAAACCAAACTACATATTGTTATGTATACCTAACAACAACAACAACAACAACAACAACTTAGTAAAAGGAACAAGCATATACCCAGTACCAAGCTTAAGACAGAATATAAACCCTCCCCTTGAAGGCTACCTGAAGAATGACTTTGATTTCCTGTCCCCCTTCAGTGGCAACCATTAATGCTAAATGTTTTATGAATAATTCTCTAGCATTTCTTTATACTTTTTCGTGTAGGTATAAACATCACTAAGCAATATATTTTTTATTTTGTTTATGTTTTTACTGGTTTTAATATTTATGTAAGTGGAGGCATACTAAGAGTATTTTTTATAATTTAATTTTGTACACATTGCCTTGATACTTATGTACAGACACACACACATATATGTGTATATGTATATATGCACTAAAATGGATCAAAGGAATATAAATATAGCATTTCTACTTGGCGTGTGTATGTATATAACTTTTATTTATACATTAAAACAGTGCTGCGATAAATATTCATGCATGTTCCGGTGAGAATTGAGGTTCTCTTGGAATGGATGTCTGGATTTTTTCATGATTCCTCTTTAGTTTGGCTAGGCCATGCCAAAAAAATGTTTTCCAAAGTGATTTTAGAAAACTTGTACCATCATCAATTTATAAGATATATACTCTTTACATTTTGACATTGTCATATTGTTTTCAAAGAAACTTTAAGTTTTGTTTTGTTTTTTTTAAATCTGTTTGAGAAAGATAATAACACATTATGCACAGGTCGAATTACCTAAATGCCATATGGTGGATCTTACCTGTGAGATCGTAAGTTTTCACGATGCGAAATGACACAGAAATAAAACTCAACTCTATATTGCTGCTACTCCTCATCCTTTTTTTTCCTGCTGCCCTATTTGGGTTATTATGTAAAGAAATATGACTTTCTTTACTCTTCAATACAGTGCATGGAAAGAAAATGGTCATTGGCAAAGGAAAACATCCATCTGAGTGAGAATTCTCCTACCCTCGGGTGATCACCTAACCTTTCATTGACTCAGTCAGTTCATCTATAAAGGAAAAGTAAGAAAGCCTATTCATAATAATGGTTGTTGTAAACACTGGAAATATTGTACTCAGAAGTCTGGCAGAGTGCCTGATCCATTTTCAGCGGTTAATAAAAGGTAGTTAATGTTTTTATTGTGAGGACTTCATTTCTAAGACCTCAGTTCTTATTTTACCTGTTAGCTTCTGCTATAATCTCTTGTTTATTGCCCTTCATTGTCTGGTTTTGTATTATCGTTCTACGGAGAGCTTCATCGTTGGGTAAATTTTCCACTTTAGAGATTAAAAATGTCCTATTTTCATAACTGGCCTTCCTTTGAATAATGTATGTACAGCCCAAGCCCCAGTATTTTCACGTTTGTCTTTCTTTTTCTGATTCATAGGTTTTTGTTGTTGTTGTTAACATAAAGTAATTGGCAGGAAAAAGTTCTCATTTTAAAATGAGGAAACTATCGTGGATACATTATATAATTCTTGGAAGAGTAAAAGATAGTTGTCGAAACTTAGCCTTTTCTGTCGCATGAACAGTGGACCCTGCACTGAAATGGTGGGTCAAATAAGCCCCTCAAGAAGCAGCTCCAACTGACAGACGTTGCCTCTGAATACCTTGAACATCGTGTTTGGTCAAAATCACACAGTCTGGCCTGTATCAGCATAAAATGAAATAAAACTGCCAGGTTTCAGTTACTCCTGATCATGTGTGAAAGACTGGTAGGAAGTGTTGTCAAAAGGCACTGGGAGGAGCCCAAGGGATCTTCTAGAAGAAAATACAGCCAGATTTCCTCAATCCAAAACAATGAGCTCAAGAGAGCATGAAACCCTAGTCTGGGGCAGAACGTAGTTGCTAGTAGCTGGCTCCGGTACCCAGCCCCTTTGGTACCTGTGTGAGTCGTAAGGTAGGAGCTGACCAAAAAACGTATAGGCATTTATCTACTCAGGGGCGCCTGAATGGCTCAGTCAGTTAAATGTCCGACTCTTGGTTTTGGCTCAGGTCATGATCTCACAGTCTGTGAGTTTGAGCCCCATGTCATGCCCCGTGCTTACACCGCAGAGCCTGCTTGGGATTCTCTCTCTCTTCCTCCTTCTCTGCCCCTCCCCACATTCTCCTCTCTTTCTCTCTCTCTCTTAAAATAAATAAACTTAAAAAATATGTATAAAAGGAATTTACCTACTCAATATGTAGTAAATCACTGCAGTAGACATTGCTGTGTAGTCTTGAGGAAGATGTCAGAGCTGTCTCCATGAATCAGAAGGACTCTGAATGTGATGGGGAAAAAGCAGCTAAGGAGATCATGGGGTGAAGAATCGCGGTACTTGAGTTAGATGTGTCTTACTTGGTAATGCCCAGGGATACCTGGTGGAGAGTGTCCATATTTCTAAGGGACCAGAAGTGCTGGAGGCAAGCGTATGTGGTGAGCTAATTAAACTTCAGTTTGTGAAGTAACTCCATTTATCTAGGAAAATTTGTGTTTACCTGGGCTACAGAGATTAGTGACATATTATAATTAGCCAATTCATATGTAATCAAAGGTCAACTGTTACACTACTATTTCTGACATCAAATTCCATATTTTAGGTGAACAGTTGCACTGAAACCAAAAAGAGCTACTTGTATCAATGTTTGTCAAAATTCATTCTCTGTTTCTATATTATGGTGGAAAGTCAAATAAGCTTAAGAACCACTACAAACTATTATAAAGTAAATTACCGACAATTCACAAATGTTAATTAAGAATTCAGAGTTAGAAATGAGCTTTCAAAATGTGGATTAATCAGAGATTCCGATGTACTTAAAACAAAGTCTATTGTTAAACATGTACACACTTACATTAATATTGGCTCATTTTCAACTTAGAAGAAAGGAAGCACTTGTAAGACAATATGAAGTGAGGCCTTCCATAGAAATTTAAGTTCAGGGGTTGCCTAAGAATGAAATTTGATCGAATATCTGTTAGAATTAATTGACGAATAAATATGGTAATTATAATAGAAAATAGTAACATCAGCATTAGAAAATTTGGTAGGAACTTGATATTTGCTAAATTATGACTCTCACAAATTCATATGTTGAAGCCCTAACTCCCAATTTGACTATCTTTGGAGACAGAGCCTTTAAGAGGTATTTAAGGTTAAATAAGGTCACCAAGGTAAGGATTTAATCCAAAAGAACTGCTGTCCTTATGAAAGAAGAGGAGGAAAGAACAGATCTCTTTGTCTCCCCTCCACGTGAACACACAGGGAGAAGGTAGTCACCTGTAAGCCACAGAGAGAGCCGTCATCAGAAACAGACTATACTGGTGCCTTGATCTTGGATTGCCTAGTCTTCAGAACTCTCAGAAATAAATTCCCCTTATTTAAGTCACCAAGTCTATGTTACTTTGCTATGGCACCCCAAGCAAACTAACAGAGAAATAAATTATTATAGAGAACACAATAAACATGTTTTCATACTAGAAAATGTTACAGGATTTACATATTAATAAATATACCACTATTGAATTTTAACAAAGCACAAGTCACTACTCATATGAGGTCACATCATTACTTTCTCCATTTTACTATTGGGGAACCTGAGATACAGAGAAGATAAGTAACATCTCCAAAATCAGTCACACATTGGATGTGGGAGAGACAAGGCTCTAAATTAGGCAATCTGGCAACCTGTTCTATCTTCTTATAAGTGAATGAGGGTCTTTACATTATTCCTGTTGTGAAGTTACCCTCCAGTAATGCCTTCTTTACTTAAAATACTTACTTTTGGAATGTTCTCTTGGGTTAATTGAAAAGACCAAATCTTCAGAGTAATTTATGAATTTATGAGTTCTGTTTCAGAAAATTAGTTTCATTACTTCTCCTAACTGGTCACTTATTGGTAATCACCAAATCGAATGTGTGACTAGTTTTTAAAGTGTTATATATTTTATTAAGAAGAGAAACCACTTGGGCACCTGGGTGGCTCAGTCGGTTGCATCTGACTTTGGCTCAGGTCATGATCTCATGGGCTCCTGGATTCGAGCCCCATGTCAGGCTTTGTGCTTACAGCTGGAGCCTGCTTAAAATTCTCTGTTTGTCTCCCTCCCTCCCTCTCTCTCTCTACTCCTCCCCCACTCGCTCTCTTTCAAAATTAAATATTAAAAAAATTAAAAAAGAAAATAATCCAGGCCATAGATATTATGGTAATTTCATAAGCAGTTAAATACACTAGATGCACTAAATGCATCTGGCAAAAAATTCCAATTCTTACACTTTAGTGTGGTGTAAAGCCATCTAACTAAAATTTAGGGGACTCAGTGCCCTGCATTTGTCTCACTAACTAGTATCATGACTTGAGCCACGCAAATTATTTCAGATTTCCTTCAAATCTATAATGTTGCACTACTGTTTACTTTGATAATTGCTAGTGTGTTGGGAATCAAAGGAGAGGAGAAATTAACCCACATATTTTGCCATTCTGTTGTTGAAAGATACTTTTAAAATAAGTAGTTAATCCTCTCCTTTGGGAATGGAGATGAGGATGCATTGATTCACTTAGTTACATAGCTCATCACGGTCAGAGCACGGTTACAACTCAGAACTGTTTTACTGATCATGCGGTTCATCTTCAGGAATTGAAATCATACCCAATTTATGCGTGAGTTGCTAACCTACCGCTTAATTCTTAGGGCATGTATAAAAACTAGAAGGATTGATGGGCTAATTGATTAAGTGATTGATTGATATTCAGCAGTTGTATTCTCACTTAGCCCATCCCTCTTCTCTGAGAGAAAAGACCAGAAGTACACTCTAATGTGGATTTTTCCACTTCCATAATCAATAGCTTTTATTTTTATCAATGGATGCATAAAGGACATATGCAAATCATCTCCTGACTGTGTGACAAAGTATGTCTCTCTGGGTGGAGCAACCTATTCCTTTAAAAACGCAGAAGGTTTTGGAGTTTGTTTTTATTTTATTTCTCTGATCTATTTCCTTTTACAAGTTTGCTGAAGCTGTTTCAATTCTTAGAATGTTTCATGTGCTCGACTTTAGATTCTTTTGGCAAGAACTTATCATTAATTTGTTTGTGTACATCACCAATAAGGTGCTGAATACATCGGAGGCATGACATTGTCCACAATTCTGTGCCAATTAAAACTTAGGTTTCTTGTACATTCACATATAAGTATCCAAACATGTATTTATGAAAAAAGGTAGAAGAGATTTAGAGTAATCCTCTTTTCCCTTCATCTGAACTGTTACTGATTTATTGAAATAGTGTTTGCGGCAAAAGGACACTCTCTTTTTAACCAGTGATAGGCAGATCACACAAAATTTAGGAGCTCAATTAGGATCCCCAAAAAAGTAAATCACGATATCAAGTAGACATTAACGTGAAACCAGATAACTTCCCAGAGCGAATAATCGACATTATTACAATACAGACTTATAGGCTGAGGAAACGATTGGGAGTCATCATTAAATGCTGGATCTATTTCATCAAGTCTTAATATTGTAAAATACTTGCGGTCTGTTTCAATCTCCCTTGCCCTTTTTTTTCCCCCAATGCTAGGAGAGTCAGGTATCTCTGTGACCTTACTTTAATTTGATTTAAGCATCAATACAAAAGCTTCATAGGCACCTTGTGAAGTAAAGTGATTTATTTTTCCATTATTACCTGTGGGAATTATGGGGCATCCTGGACATAAATTCCAATGAGAGTCCTATTCACTTGCACAGTAACAAAAAGAAAAGTCAATTCTAGAGACAAAAACTCAAATAATAAGTTTGGGATGAAATTGGATTGTGTATAGCCATTAAATTATCCCTTTTAATGTAGCATTTTGACCTGTACTTATTTTTATATAATTGTTTCACTTCAGCTTTGGAAGGTTCAGTAAATAGATGTTTTCGAGGAACCCTTAGAAAGCCGTATTTTGATGATGTAAATCTTAGTAAACTACATTCACTTCAAAATTGTTTTTAATAAAATATAAGCAAATGATGAAAATTCTGTCTTGGTCTTTCGATGAGCCTTCTAGTGCTACAACTTAACATTTCTGTCATTCTCATATTCATTCATAGCTACCATGCTCACAAATGAGATTAACCTGGTACCATAAATAGCATGAACTTTATTCTCTTATGAGCCAGCTATCTTCCTCTTAATATCAAGGCCATGGATTTCACTCTTAAATCCACCTGACTCTTTTTCAAATGAATGTCATTCCAAGGTCATAGGGAAAAGAAAACTTAGGAATCACAGAAAATCAGAGCAAATGAAGCAGAAAGATGTGGAGATCATGCCTCCTAAAGTAGCTGCCCCAAATGCCTTATTCTCATGCCAATGAGCAAATTGTGTTATCCTAGTAGCCTAGGGACATGAAATATTTATATGTCATTTAGCTCAAGAGTGAGCCATGAATGGTAAATTACTTATTTTTATGTAATATTTTATTTATGAATGGGGGAAGGGTAAGCTACAAATTATCATTTTTTAAAAAAGCATTTGAAATTATTTGCATGAGTCTGCTGTTATTGGTATAACACTGGTAAATGATACACTGCTTTTTTTCTCATGAGCAGTAAGTTTATATGGATATTTATCTGAGAAATATTTGAAATCTTACTGCATCCCAGATCCTGTGCATAAAGCTGGGCTATGAAGATGGAAACGCAGGAGACAGGGCTGTATAAATAAATAACTATATCCATTCATTCACCAGAACATGTATTGAGTTCCTCCCGTGTCAGGCATCATTCAAAACACTGGGGATGCGGCAGTGAACAAGGCCGAGAAAGACCTTCTCTCTTGGGTTTATATTCTAGTGTAAGGAAATAGATAAGCAAATATAAGTAAATTTTAAAGTGTGAGAAATGAGATCATGTGTTTTGGAAGGGATCTTTCTGGAGACAATACTTTGCCTGATCCCTGAATGACAAAAGGAGCTTGCCAAGTAACTATCAGTGAGAAGACTATCCTAAGCAACAAGCAGACAGGCACCTGGGTGGCTCAGTCAGTTAGGCATCTGACTTTGGATCAGGTCACGGTCTCACGGTTCATGGGTTCGAACCCCGTGTCGGGCTCTGTGCTGACAGCTCAGAGCCTGGAGCCTGCTTCAGATTCTATGTCTCCCTCCCTCTCAGCCCCTCCCCTGCTCTCGCTCTCTCTCTCTCTCTCTCTCTCTCTCTCTCAAAAATAAGTTGGGGCACCTGGGTGGCTCAGTTGGTTGAGCATCCGACTCCGGCTCAGGTCATGATCTCGCAGTTTGCGGGTTCCAGCCCCACATCTGGCTCTGTGCTGACAGTTCAGAACCTGGAGTCTGCTTCGGATTCTTTATCTCCCTGTCTCTCTGCCCCTCCCCTGGTCACGCTATGTCCATCTCTCTCTCTCAAAAATAGATAAACATTTTAAACAATTTAAAAAACAGCAAAAACAAGTAGACAAACACACAACAAAAAAGAAGAGCAACCCAACAGAAGCTTTAGTTAGTGCAAAGGTCTGACAGCAAGAGTAACCTCAGTGTCAGGCACCTGGGTGGCTCAGTTAGTTAAGTGTAGGACTAACTCTTGGTTTCGGCTCAGGTTATGATCTCACAGTTCGTGAGTTCAAGCCCCACATCAAGCTCTGCGAGGACTGAGTGAAGATTGCTTGGGGTTCTGGCTCCCTCTCTCTCCCCTCCCCCTGCTTGCTCTCTCTCTGTCTCTCTCAAAATTAAAATAAACATTACAAAGAAAAAGCATAAATTCGGTGTTTTTAAGGAAGGTCAACAAGTCCAGTATGGCTGAGGCAGAACAGGTAATTGTGAGATAAAAATGTGTGTGGGGGGGGGCAGGGAGGTGTGGTACACAGGAAACATGCCAGGAATAGCTTTAAAATCAAAGGTTTTAACCCAATTTCAAGTGGAGGCTAAAGACTTTAAGCCAGGGATGAAATGATTAGTTTACATTTTACAGAGATGATTCTGGTAGCTGGTGGAGGATGTATGCATGATGCCAAGAGGAAACAGGAGGGCGACTGTTACAGGTGTCCAAGCAAAACAGAACAGGGCTTACGTAATCGTGAAGATGAGAAGTAGGTGGACTTTGTGTTTTGCTCATTGATTACGATGTGGGTGTGTGAGGTACAGAGAAAGTTAAAAAAAATACACAGTTTTAAATGTTGTTGGCATAGTATGGAATGATCAGCTAATGTTGTGGGAGGAAAATGAAAACATATTTCCCATAGAAAATTACAATTGGACTCTTGAAAATTCAGCAGCCGCCAACATAGGATGTTAAATTATAGGTACAGAAATGAGCCAAGGATGGAGCTATCATGGTCAGATCATTCTGCGTACTCCAATGTGATGAGAACCAAGAGTAGAGAAGAATGAGACAAACAGTGTAATTAGAATGGGGCTGTGATTATGCTGAGGAGTTTGGACATAGCCTGAAGGAATTAGGAATACAGAGAATACATGTTTTATAAGATTATTAAAATAATAGAAAAACTGTTACTAGATTAAAAAATGTTTAAGAGCAGGTGACCAGAGGAGGGGCAGAAAGAGAGGAAGGGAGAGAATCCCAGCCAGGCTCTGACACCGCCTGCACAGAGCCCGATGGGGGGCTTGAGCCCACGAACCATGAGATCCTGACCTGAGCCGAAATCAAGAGCCAGACGCTTAACTGACTGAGCCACCCAGCTGCCCCTAGATTTTTTATACTTATTTATGGTTTTCAAAGGCTTCTTATATACACGATTACATTGGCTTATACTGTGGAGGCAGAGAAAAAAAGAAATTACATCCTCACTCACAAGGGATGCCAACAAAAAGATAAACTGCAAGTTGGCAAAACTATAATTTTCTGGGCAAGGTGTGATGGGCAGGACCCATATCAAAAGAATCAAATGGAGGTATGTTTTCACTGTATGGCTGTCAGCCACAAAACAGCATAATATTACAAAATATTTTGTTACAAATCCCCTTGTTTATTTTCTGCTTCTGCCTCCCCCTTTCCACTGGAATATTAGCTAAAGACAGTGGATGTTTTTATCCCTGTTGTTCACAGATGTATTCCATGCACCAAGAACAGAATCTGACATATGGTTGGAACTCCGTACATTTGAGAAATTAGTTCATGTCTTTATCTGAAAAGAATGAAGAGCACCAAAAATGGTTTTATTTGCAGAAATTATGTAAAAGACTGACCTCAGCTAAGTCTTCCAGATTAATGGATTGACTACATATGACTCCTTGGAGACCCTGAAGTGATATATATTTGCAAAATCCTGAGTCCACTGTCCTGAGGTAAATCAGATTCAAATGTTTCGTGTTCTAGGACTGAGGCAGGTCCATATGGACACAGAACGCTAACCAGAATGGAGGTATTCAGTGAAGACAGAGTCTGAATACTGAGCTTAAACAACTGAAAATGAGATGATCTGTTCACTTACAGAGATTTTAGTTTTTTGAAAGTGAAAATCAACAAGTTATTTCTAAATCTCATAAACTAGCATATTCAGAACTCTTGGTGGCCTGATGACAGTCTGGGTCTCTGTGGCTTGTTAAGGCAGTTTGCAGGTTGACTCACGATGGTTGTGGCAGGGCCGAGATGGCCACTTTCATATGATTTGCAGTTCAGTCATTGGGGATTTGAAAGAAAGGTTAGATGTCATCTCAGAAAGATTTCAAAGTTTTCCCAGGCACCATAGTAATTCCAGGCAATGTTGGGAAAAGGACTTCAGTTACGCGACTGTATACAACTCTGGGAGCATGAATTGATACAACTTTTACTGCCTGCACTGTTCTCTGCCTCATGGCATGTCCTGGGTTGCTTGTAATTTCTCTCTTCACTACTGCTCAGCTTTCTACTTTGGTTTGTATTATTTTCACTTCATGAAATGCCCTTTCCATAATTTTCATCTTCTTTAAAGGTAACTACTACTCATTAATGGACAGTTGGGCTGAGCTGTCTCCTTCTCGAGACATTCTTACCTGACAACCATCACTCCTGAGAGGGTGGGCGCTCAGTACCCTTTGTGTAACTTTCTGAGCACATCTCTAGCATCAACATATATTTGTCTATGGGTTAAGCTCTCCCACTAGACTCTCTGTTTCTTTGTTGTATTGGCTATCCTTTAAAAAAAAAAAAAACTTATGTTTTTTATTTATTTTTGAGAGTAATAGAGACAGGGCACGAGTAGGGGAGGGACAGAGTGAGAGGGAGACACAGAATCCAAAACAGGCTCCAGGCTCTGAGTTGTCAGCACAGAGCCCAATGTGGAGCTTGAACTCACAGACCACGAGATCATGACCCGAGGCGAAGTCAGACGCTTAACTGACTGAGCCACCCACGCGCCCTGTATTGGCAATTCTTAATCCAAACCTCAATATAGTTTCTGATATATAGAAACTGATCCATGATTTATCTTTTTAAAATTATTATTATTACTATTATTTATTATTATTATTGTGTGTGTGTGTGAGAGCGAGAGAGAGAGAGAGAGAGAGAGAGAAAGAGAGAGAGAATCAGTCTGAGCCTTACCCTTTGGTTCTTCCATCAGGTTTTATTTCTTAAAATGTCTTCTGCCAGAGAAATTTACAAGATAGATAATAATAACAACATTTTGAAGTTGAAAAAGTAGTACTGTACAGAATCTCCATTTGGTTTACATAGTTGATATTGCTGTTATTTTTTTTTCCCCTCTCTGAATACCATCGTAACTGACCAAAGAGGAATACGTCTTCATTAGTATATTCAATATGCTTTGATGATTGAGACTTTTAACCAATTACAATTAAGAAGATAAACCACTCTTACGGCAACTAGAAAAACATACCAGTTTGTTGATTTTTTTGCAAGAAGTTTTGATGAAACCATGCTCCTTAATCATCTGCTGATTACGAGAGAGGAAGCACAATCTGCGCCATTCTGATGTTCTAGCTAGGCAATTTACTGTACTTTATTCCCTGACTGAAATTCCGTACTTTTGTCCCATGCTTATGCCGCACTTTATAGCATCTGGTGCCGTCATAGTAGATGTTTTCGTTTCTGTTTCGGTTCCCCATTCATCTTTCTTTGAAATGAGTATCACAAGTGGAATGAAGGATTTTTCAGAGTTAACATATAGCTGATGACATGTGGCTAATAGCCACCTCAAGGGTGGGGGGATGGTTGGAATTTCCTGGAGATGACATCAGCACAAAGAGTTTTCTTTGCATGTTTGTCATAGAATGTCATTTAACAGAAAAGTTGACTTGCTGTCATAATATCACCTTTTATAGATTCTTTTGAAAAAAGTATAACCTTCCCTTGTTTCAGTCAGTAATAGTTAGGATGTGTCCTAATACCTCTTTTTCTGATTGAGATATAATTGACTTATAACACTATGTTACATTCAGGTGTACAACATAATGCTTTGATATATGTATACATTGTGAAGTGCTCACAATATGTCTAGTTAACACCTGTCACCACTCAGGTTTGTGCTTTTTTTTTCCCCTTGTTAGAAGTTTTAAGATCTGTTCTCTCAGAAGCTTTCAAATATACAATACACAATATTTTCAACTATAGTTACATGCTGTACATTACGTTCCCAGGATTTATTTATTTTATAGCTGGAAGTTTTTCCCTTTTGACCACCTTTGCCCATTTCACCCACTCTGTACCCCCACCTCTGCTGTCAGTCTATTCTCTGGATCTATGAGTTTGATTGTTGCTGTTGTTTAGATTTCACATGTAAGTGAGGTCAAAGGTATTTGTCTTTTTCTGTCTGAAGTATTTCAATTGGCATAATGCCCTTTAGGCTCAAACACCATCCCTGTTGTTGCAAATGGTACGATTTCCTTCTTTTTTAATGGCAAAATAATATTCCATCGTGTATGTCTCTTTTTAAATTTTTTAAATGTTTATTTCTGAGAGAGAGAGAGAGAGAGAGATAGAGAGACAGAGTGCGACTGGGGGAGGAGCAGAGAGAGAGGGAGACACAGAATCCATATCAGGCTCCAGGCTCTGATCTGTCAGCACAGAGCCCGAACCGGGGTTCGAACCCACAAACTGTGAGATCATGATCAGACCTTCACCAACTGAGCCACCCAGGCACCCTGTCTCTTTTTTGATATAACAAAATTATAACTTTTTGTGACTCAAATAAATATGCATTAATGTTTTGCAAGGAAAAAAGAAACATAATGTGTTATTTTAAATATTGTTCAACATCTTGGGGTGCCTGGCTGGCTCAGTTGATTAAGCATCTGACTTTGGCTCAGGTCATGATCTCGCTGTTCATGGGTTTGAGCCCTGCATCAGGTTCTGTGCTGACAGCTCAGAGCCTGGAGCCTGCTTCCAAATCTGTGTCCCTCTCTGCCCCTCCCCTGCTCATGCTCTGTCTCTCTCCCCCAACAATAAATAAATATTTAAAAAAATTATCTCAGGACTGCCTTCACTGCATCCCAAAGCATTTGGATTATTGTATTTTCATTTGTTTCCATATATTTTTTAATTTCTTCTCTAATTGCCTGGTTGACCCATTCATTCTTTAGTAGGTTGTTCTTTAACCTCCATGCTTTTGGAGGTTTTCCAGACTTTTTCCTCTGGTTGATTTCAAGCTTCATAGCATTGTGGTCCGAAAGTACGCATGGTATGATCTCAATTCTTCTATACTTATGAAGGGCTGTTTTGTGACCCAGTATGTGATCATTCTTGGAGAATGTTCCATGTGCACTCGAGAAGAAAGTATATTCTGTTGCTTTGGGATGCAGAGTTCTAAATATACTGTCAAGTCCATCTGATTCAATGTATCATTCAGGGCCCTCGTTTCTTTATTGACCATGTGTCTAGATGATCTATCCATTGTTGTAAGTGGGGTATTAAAGTCCCCTGCAATTACCACATTCTTGTCAATAAGGTTGCTTATGTTTGTGAATAGTTGTTTTATATATTTGGGGGCTTCCGTATTCGGGGCATAGACATTTATAATTGTTAGTTCTTCTTGATGGATAGACCCTGTAATGATTATATAATTCCCTTCTTCATCTCTTGTTACAGCCTTTAATTTAAAGTCTAGTTTGTCTGATATAAGTATGGCTACTCCAGGGGCGCCTGGGTGGCTCAGTCGGTTGAGCAGCCGACTTCAGCTCAGGTCACGATCTCGCGGTCCGTGAGTTTGAGCCCCGCGTCAGGCTCTGTGCTGACAGCTCGGAGCCTGGAGCCTGTTTCGGATTCTGTGTCTCCCTCTCTCTGACCCGCCTGCGTTCATGCTCTGTCTCTCTCTGTCTAAAAAATAAATAAACGTTAAAAAAAATTAAAAAAAAAATAAGTATGGCTATTCCAGCTTTCTTTTGACTTCCAGTGGCATGATAAATAGTTCTCCATCCCCTCACTCTCAATCTGAAGGTGTCCTCAGGTCTAAAATGAGTCTCTTGTAGACAGCAAATAGATGGGTCTTGTTTTTTTTTTTATCCATTCTGATACCCTGTGTCTTTTGGTTGGCGCATTTAGTCCATTTACATTCAGTATTATTATAGAAAGATATGGGTTTAGAGTCATTGTGATGTCTGTAGGTTTCATGCTTGTAGCAATGTCTCTCGTACTTTGTCTCACAGGATCCCCCTTAGGATCTCTTGTAGGGCTGGTTTAGTGGTGACAAATTCCTTCAGTTTTTGTTTGTTTGGGAAGACCTTTATCTCTCCTTCTATTCTAAATGACAGACTTGCTGGATAAAGGATTCTCAGCTGCATATTTGTTCCGTTCATCACATTGAAGATTTCCTGCCATTCCTTTCTGGTCTGCCAAGTTTCAGTAGAGAGATCTGTCACGAGTCTTACAGGTCTCCCTTTATATGTGAGGGCACGTTTATCCCTTGCTGCTTTCAGAATTTTCTCTTTATCCTTGTATTTTGCCAGTTTCACTATGATATGCCGTGCAGAAGATCGATTCAAGTTACGTCTGAAGGGAGTTCTCTGTGCCTCTTGGATTTCAATGCCTTTTTCCTTCCCCAGATATGGGAAGTTCTCAGCTATGATTTCTTCAAGTACACCTTCAGTACCTTTCCCTCTCTCTTTCTCCTCTGGAATCCCAATTATGCGTAGATTATTTCTCTTTAGTGCATCATTTAGTTCTCTAATTTTCCCCTCATACTCCTGGATTTTTTTATCTCTCTTTTTCTCAGCTTCTTCTTTTTCCATAATTTTATCTTCTAGTTCATCTATTCTCTCCTCTGCCTCTTTAATCAGAGCCGTGGTCATCTCCATTTTGTTTTGCAGCTCATTAATAGCATTTTTAGCTCCTCCTGGCTGTTGCTTAGTCCCTTGATCTCTATAGCAATAGATTCTCTGCTGTCCTCTATACTGTTTTCAAGCCCAGCGATTAATTTTATGACTATTATTCTAAATTCACTTTCTGTTATATTGTTTAAATCCTTTTTGATAAGTTCGTTAGCTGTCGTTATTTCCTAGAGGTTTTTCTGAGGGGAATTCTTCCCTTTCGTCATTTTGCCTAGTCCCTGGAGTGGTGCGGGACTGTGGGGCACTTCCCCTGTGCTGTCTTGAATAACTTGTGTTGGTGGGCGGGGCCGCAGTCAGACCTGATGTCTGCCCCCAGCCCACCACTGGGGCCACAGTCAGACTGGTGTGTGCCTTCTCTTCCCCTCTCCTAGGAGCAGGATTCACTGTGGGGTGGCGTGGCCCGTCTGGGCTACTTGCACACTGCCAGGCTTGTGGTGCTGGGGATCTGGTGTATTAGCTGGGGTGGATCGGCAGGGTGCACGGGGGCTGGAGGGGCAGGCTCAGCTCACTTTTCCTTTGGAGATCCGCTTCGGGAAGGGCCCTGCGGCACCAGGAGGGAGTCAGACCCGCTGAAGGGATGGATCCGCAGAAGCACAGCTTTGGGTGTTTGTGCTGTGCAAGCAAGTTCCCTGGCAGGAACCGGTTCCCTTTGGGATTTTGGCTGGGGGATGGGCGAGGGAGATGGCGCTGGTGAGCGCCTTTGTTCCCCGCCAAGCTGAGCTCTGTCATCCGGGGCTCAACAACTCTCCCTCCCGTTGTCCTCCAGCCCTCCCGTTCTCTGAGCAGAGCTGTTAGCTTATAACCTTCCAGATGTCAAGTCCCGCTTGCTGTGGGAACACACTCCGTCCGGCCCCTCCGCTTTTGCAAGCCAGACTCGGGGGCTGTGCTTGGCTGGCGGGCCGCCCCTCCGCCCCGGCTCCCTCCCACCAGTCCGTGGAGCGTGCACCGCCTCTCTGCCCTTCCTACCCTCTTCCGTGGGCCTCTCGTCTGCGCTTGGCTCCGGAGACTCCGTTCTGCTTGTCTTCTGGCGGTTTTCTGGATTATTTAGGCAGGTGTGGGTGGAATCTAAGTGATCTGCAGGACCTGGTGAGCCCAGCATCCTCCTACGCCGCCATCTTCCCACCAAAAAAATTAAAAAAGAAAAAAAAAAGTTTTGTTCAACATCTAAAGAATGCCTGTTTTTGTGTTCATACACTGAAATTATACATGAGCATATAATGCATTAAAGGTTAAGTAATATTTATATTTATAGATATATAATTGCTGCCTGTCAGAGTAACATAAAGGAAGAAATATCAGTGCTATCAGGGTTATTTTAGTGACCCTCATCTGCATAGCCAATTAATAAGCAAGTCTCATAGCTCTGACATTTTTGTCATTTTTGTAACATCACCATCCTGAGCAAAACTGGTATCAGTTTCCTGAAATATACATCAGCTGCTCACCTGTGCTCACTTGTCCTCTTCTAGTGCCCTACAGGGGGCCAGTGGGTTTACTTACTTTTATTTATTTATTTTTTACCTTTTTTAATGTTTGTTTATTTTTGAGAGAGAGAGAGACAGAGCATGCTCAGGGGAGAGGCAGAGAGAGAGGGAGACACAGAATCCGAAGCAGGCTCTAGGCTCTGAACCATCAGCATACAGCCTGATGTGGGGTTTGAACTCACAAACCGTGAGATCATGACCTGAGCCAAAGTCAGACACTTAACCTACTGAGCCACCAAGGAGCCCTTGGATTTATGTTTTTAAAAGCAACTTTATTAAGACTTTTTATATGACTTTTTATGACTGGTTTCTTTCACTTAGCATGGTGTTTTCAAAGTTCACCCACAGTGTAGCATGTATTAAGACACCATTTTTATTGCTGAATAAATATTCCTTTTTATAGGGATACCACACCTTATTTATCCATGCAGCAGTTCTTTGGACATTTGGGTAGTTTATACATCATACCTATTATGAATGATGTTATTGTGAACATTCATACTCATGCCTTCATTTGGACATATGCTTGCATATCTCTTACTATATTTAGTAGTGGGATTGCTAGGTCATATGATAATTCTGTTCCACGTTTTGAGGAACCTCCAAAATGGGTTCCAAAGCAGCTGCAGTATTTTACTTTCTCTTTCCCATTCAAAATGTGTAAGGGTGTCAGTTTATCCATATCCTTACCAATGCTTGTCATGAGGTTCCTTTTGATGATAGCCACTTAATGAGTGTGAGTGGTTTTGATTTGTGCTATCTAAATATCAATGCTATTGAACACATTTTTATACACTTAATGACAATTTGTATATTTTCTTTGGAGAAATGGCTATCCTAATTCTTTGTCAATCTTTTCTTTCATTGGGTTTTCTTTTTATTATTGAGATAGAAAAACTTTTTACATACTTTAGATAAAATTGTCCTACTGGATATATAATTTGCAAATTTTTTCTCCCATTCCCTGGGTTGAATTTTCATTTTCTTTATGATGTCCTTGGGCACAAAGGTTTCAATATTGATGAAATCCAAATTACTAATTTTTCTTTTGTTTCTTGTGTTTTGGTGTCCTATTTCAGAAGCTGTTGCCTAATACAAGTGCACAAAGATTTACTCCTTTTTTTCTATATGATAAACATTTTAGCTCATCTGTTTCTGTTTATGATCCATTTTGAGTAAATTTTTGAATGTGGTTTGAAGAAAGATTCCAACTTCATTTCTTTGAATGTGGGTAGTTTTTGTAGTATCAGATATTGAGAAAACTTCTATCCCCATGAATTTTTTTCACATCCTTTTTGACATCAGCTAATCATAAACATTAGGGATTATTTCTGGATTCTCAGTTTTATTCCATTGGCTTATATGTTTATTCTTAGGCCAGTACCATGCTCTCTTGGGTACTGCAGAGTAAGAAGTTGTGAAATGGGGAGATGTGAATCCTTCAACTTTCTTCCCCACTTTTAAGAATGTTTTATCTGTTCTGAACCCTTGGATTTTGTGATCATCTGGACAATTTCTGCAAAAAAGCCAGCTGAGATGTTAGTAGATATTTTCTTAAATGTGTACATCAGCTGAGGGAATATTGTAATCTTCATATTAAGCCTTCTGATCTGTAACCAAGTGATATCTTTCAGTTTGCGCAGTTCTTCTGAAATATCTTCCAACAATATTTTATAGTTTTCAGTGTATAAATTTTACAATTCTTTCAATAAGATTATTACCATGGAATTCATTCATTTTGATACTATTTTAATGAAATTTTCTCATTTGTATTTTCAGATTGTACACTGTTAGCATGTAGAAATACAACTAATTTTTGTACACTGATCTTATATCCTATAAACCTGCTGAACTATTTTTATCAGTTCTAAGAGATGTGTGTGTGTGTGTGTGTGTGTGTGTGTGTGTGTGTGGTGTGTTCCTTAGAACATTCCTTAGAATTTTCTATATAAAAGATCATGACTTTTCTTAATAAAGGGGGTTTTAAATCTTCGTTCCAATCTGAATATCTTCTATTTCCTTTTCTTGCCTAATATTCCTGGCTGGAACTTCCAGTACAATATTTCATAGAAGTGGTAAGAGGGAACATTTTTGTGTTATTCCTGATTTTAAAGGAAAGGTTTCAGTCTTTCACCACTAAATATAATGCTATATGTGTGGGTTTTTTCCCCCACAGATATCCTTTATCAAATTAAAGAGTTCCCTTACATTCCTAGTTTATTAAATATTTCTATAATGAAAGAGTGTTGGATTTTGTCAAATGTTTTTCTGCATCTATTGAGAGGATTTCTATTCCCATTTATTCTACTTAAAAATGTGTATTGCAATGACTAATTTTCAGTAAGGTGTTAAACCAAAAATATATTCCTTGGACATATCCCACATGGTCATGGTCTACAAATGTTTTTATATGTTGCTAGATTTATTTTGCTAGTATTTTGTTGATAATATATGTATCAGTATTCCCAAAGGATGCCTGTCTATTTTCCTCTTTGTTACAATGCCTTTGTCTGGTTTTGCTATCAAAGTAATATTGGTCTCATAGAAGGAACTGAAAAGTTCTCTCTTACTCTTGAAAATTTTAGGATTAGTATTACTTCTTCAAATGTTTGTTAGAATTCAATAGTGAAATGATCTGAAATTGAACATTTCTTTGTAAGAAGGAATAAAATGAGTAATTCAGTGCTTTTACTTGTAATAGGTTAATTCCTGTTTTCTGTTTCATATTGAGTCAGTTTTGATAGTTTGCAGGTTTTTCATTTGTTTTTTTTTTCTTTTCATCTAGGTTATTTACTTTAGTGGTATACAATTGTTTATAGTATTCTTTTATAATCCTTCTTGTTTTTTATAAGGTCAGTTGTAATGTGTCCCATACTTTTTCCCTGATTGATAAATTAAGGCTTCTCTCTTATTTTTCTTTGTCAATCTAGCTGGAAGTTTGTCAACTCTATTGATTTTTTTCAAAGAACAAAGTTTTGGTTTTATTGATTTGTCTCTTTTTAGAAGTTATTATATCTGTTTCTTCTTTAATGTGTCCTTTTTTTTTTCTGCTAGCTTTGGGTTTAATTTGCTCTTCTTTATCTACTATCTAAAAATGGATTAGTAAGTTATTTAGCTGAGATCTTTCATTAATTTTGATATAGGCAGTTGTAGCTCTAAATTTCCTCTGAACTTAGCTTTAGTTATATCTGATAAGCTTGGATATTTTGTGGTTTTATGTTGATTCATCTCAAAGTGTTTTCTACTTTTCCTTGTGACTCGTTCTTTTATCTACTGGATATTAGGGAGTGTCTTATTTAATTTGTTCATGTTTGCAAATTTTCTGTTGTTATTCCTAATTTTATAACATTATTTAGGTTTGCTTTTGGGCCTAGCATATGGTCTGTTTTGGAGAAGATTCTTGGCATACTGGAGATGAATATGTATTTGTTTTTGCTGGTGGAGGGTTGTATAGATATGTTAGGTCAATTTGATTTATAGTGCTGTTTGAGTTCTTCCAATTCCTAGTTGTCTATCATTTATTGAAAATGGGTTTTTGAAGCTTCTATTATTCTCTAATTATCTATTTCCCTTTTCATTGCTGTTGTTTTTTGCTTCATGTATTTTGTGGCTATGTTGTAGCTTCACATAAATTCATATTTGTATGTTTTAGGATGGATTGATACTTTTATCATTATATTCTTCATATTGTAACAATTTTTATCTTAATGTATATTTTGTCTAGAGCCACTCTCTTCTCTTCTGCTCCTTTGGTTTCTTTTGGCATGGCATAACTTTTTCCATCCTGTTACTTTGAGCCTTTGGTTTCTTTAAATTGTATCTCAGTTGTATCTCTTGTAGATAACACCAAACATTTAAAAGCATTTTTAATCCATTCTGTTATTCTCTGCCTCTCTGCCTTTAGATTGGGAAGCTTAATCAATCTGTTTTTAGTATAATTACTAATATTGCAGAATTTACTCTGTCATTTTGCTATTTTTATTCTACGTTTCTTAGATCATTTTTTGTTCATCTGTTTCTCCATTACTGCTGTCTTTTGTATTAAAATGTTTAATTTCTGGCATCTCATTTTGATTATATTTTACTATATTTTTAAGTTAATGTTTTTAGTGGTATGCCTAGGGATTACAAATACCATGCTAATTTAAGGCAATCAAGTTCAAGTAATGCAAAATTAATTTAATAGCATACAAAAGATTTATTCCAATAAAGCCCCTTTTCTTCCTTTTTATTGTCAGATAACATGGTTATATATTACAAACTCGCCCAATGATTTTGTAACTCTTGGTTTATGCAGCCTTTTTCACAATATAGAGGAAGAGATTTACAAACATGAAAAATACATTTGCATAGCTTTTATATTTACCTATGTAGTTACTGTACTCATGTTTCTTATCACTGTTCCTGTATTTGAGTTAATATCTAGTATGCTTTCATTTAAGCCTGAATCTTTCCCTTTCGAGTGTTTGTAGGGCAAGTCTATTAGCAATGAATTCTCTCAGTATTTGTTAACTGGGGTATTATTCATTTCCTCTTCATTTTTAGAGGTTACTTTTACTGGGTATAAAATTCTTGATTGACTACTCTTTTCTTCATTCATTTTGAATACGTCCTCCCACTGTCTTCTAGTGTTGGTTCTTCTGATAAGAAATCAGCTTTTAACTTAATTCAGATTCCTTATATGTAGTAAATCTCTCTCTCTCTCTCTCTCTCTCTCTCTCTCTCTGTATGTCTTTCTCTCTTCTGCTGCTTTCAAGATTTTTCTTTTACCTTTGCCTTTATCACTTTGATGAATTTGCATTTATGTCTATGTGTGGATCTCTTTAAGTTTCTCTTTTTTGAAGTTCATTGAGTTCCTTGGATGTGTACATTATTATTTTTCATCATGCTTAGGAATATATCAGCCATATGTGTTTATGTATTCTTTCTGATTCTTTCTCTCCTCTAAAACTGAGAATCTCATTATGCATTTGTTAGCATAAGTAATGGTGTCCCACAGATCTCTGAGATTCTTTTCATTTTCTTCATTATTTCTTCTTCTTGTTCTTACCTGGGATCATCTCAATTGACTTGTGTTCATGTTCATGGAGTCTTTCTTCTGTCAGCTCAAAACTGCTTTACAAGCTCTTCAGTATATTTTTTAATTATTATATTTTTCAAATCCAAATATTTTTTATTCCTCTTTAAAAAAATAATTTCTATCTATTTACTGTTATTCTCTATTTGATGAGACATTGTTTATAAACTGTCCTTTAGTTCTTTAAATATATGTATCTTTATTTTTTGTATATATTTATAATGGATAATTTAAAATATTTGTTTGATAAGCTCATTCTCTTATCTTTTACCAACCATTGTTAAATGTTACCTTGACATTTTATGTTGAAGAGTTTTCTCATTGAATTTTGCTGATCTTTCTATCCTCTTATGTAAGTATTTAGCCCTGCATAAGTTTGTTCCTGGAGTTAAACTTTACTTGGCCATGATGCCTTATTTTTAAATCCATTTCAAGATTGGTTTGATACTAGATACAAAAATCTTAGCAAATGTATTCTCCATTGAGATTGGTCTGCAATTTTTCTCTCTCAACGATATTTGGCTCCTTTTTTTCTAGATGACAGCTAATAACTAGAGGATAAATCATTCTTTTACTTTTTTATCGAAGTGTGGGGTGAAATGATTTCAACTTTGAATCTTTGGCAAAATATTATTGAAATGACTGAGTTAGTATCTGATTTATTTTGTGGGAGTTGGAGAGAGGCTTTACTATTAATCCTGTTTACCTACCATCTACAGGACCATTAATACTTTATAATTACCTTGAATCAATTTTGCTACACTGTATTTTGAGCACCATACATATTGCTTCTCAATTTTCAAAAATTTAATGCTACCAAGTTGTCCATTGGCATAAACTGCAGCAATGTAGTATGTCCTTTTATTATTTATTCCTAACGTTTTATATGTACACATTTTTCATTTTAAACTTACCAGAGGACTATTCATTTTATTAATGTGTTCAGATAAATGTTGGTCTTTGCTGAGTTTTGTGTGCTCTCTTTTAATACAATTTTTTTCATAATTTTTAACTAGTATTTTATTCCTTTAAATTTCTTTATATTTATTCTGAGGTTCTTTCTAAGATTTCTCATGTTGCATGTTCAGTTCATTAATTTTGAGCCTTTCTTACTTTCCAGTGCAGGCATTTACAAGTCAAATGTTACTGTGAATACTGTTTGTAGGAGGCAGAATAATATCACCCAAAAGATATCCACACACTAATTCCTGATACTTGTGAATATGTGACAAAAGGGACTTATAAATGACAAAAGGGTGTGGTTGAATTCAAGACCTTTGTATTGAAAAGAAAAATAAAACCTTGATATCTAAAGATTACCTTGTATTAGCTGGACTGACTGCATGTAATGACAAATGTGTTTTAAGTAGAAAACGGAATCAGAGAGTCAGAGACTTGAACATGCTATGTTTTTGGCTTTGACGATGAAGGAAGGGGCCACAAGCCAAAAAATGCAAGTGGCCTCTAAGAACTGGAAAAGTTAAGGAAAAAGATTCTCTCTAAGAGCCTTCAGAAGGAATGCATTTCTCCTGACACCTTGATTTTATCCCAGTAATGCCCACATCAGAATTAAGTCCTCCAGATCTCACCGTTCTGGATAATGAATTTGTGTTACTTAAGCAGCTAGCCTGGTTGTGATTTGTTGCAGCAGCAATAGCAAACTAATACAGTGTTTTTGCTGCATCCAAAACCAGTGCAGGATTACCAGGTATAACCTTTGCAATATCCATTCTGATGTCTTCTTTTCACCATGTTTTTACAGATTTATGTTTTTTATGTTTGATTTATTGCCCCAATAATATTTTTCTAACTTCATCATATTATGGTTAAATAAAGGGGCCTACATAATACTAATCTTAATGACATGTGGCCTATTATTGGATCATTTACTATTAATTTCATGGCTTATCTATTGTAAATAGAATATTATACTCTAAAATAGGAAGGATCAATATTCTAAACTGGAAGTACACTGACTTGTTAATATTTTCTATTTTAAATTGCTATATTTTTGTTTATCTTATTTTTTAAAGAAAGATTGTCTTTTCGCTCAAATAACTGATGAGTGTACTAAACCCCATGTAATAAAATTATTTTTGTATATGATTTCAGACTTGTGTTTAAGCTCTATTTTTAGATGAGGTTATTAAGTGCATACACATCTAGAACTGTTGTATGTTCCTCATAAGTTAAAATTTTAACCATTATATATAGCCACCCTTTTTATTTTTCAGTTACTATTTTTCCTCATTACAAATACTCCTTACAATTCTTCCTCATTAGTAAATTTAGTGATCTGTTTTAGAAGTGTATGTCAGTACCTAATTTGTACTTTCATGTGGAATGACTGTTATGCGTATATATTCTTCCATATTGTAATAATACCTCAAATTTGTGACTTGCATTCTTACAGTTTCATTTCATTTCATATCTTCAAACTTCATGATAATTAAAATAAAATAAAACACTGGTTAATATTATATTCCCCCAAATCTTGAAAGAATTTGAAAATATCATCATGAGTAAAATAATAATTTCTTAGATTTTCCTTCCCTAAAGATAACATAATTCTGTTCAATATCTATTTGCAAAAATGACTATATGGATAGGATTTTGGTTCCAATTTTAATGTATACATTAAATTAAAAAATTAATTTACTCTGATTTTCTTGATAAAATAAAGAAGCACTTTGCTGTTTCTAGAGTATGCCACGATGCAAACAAGGATTAATTTACAATGTTGGTAAAGCTATCCTGTACACATTCATTAGGGAGAAACAGAACACTAGTAAACAAAGATAAATTATTTGTTCAGAAAATACTGAATTAATTTATAGCAGATCTCAGTATATCAAGGTAGAGCTCACTCCATACCAGAATTGAAGACTAGGTTTTAGTGAGAAGCATGGAAAAAAGGTTGGAGATTTGCTATTATATACAAGTCAAATGAGTTGAAGTATATATGTGTTGGTATCATTAAAAAGGGATGGATTAGGGGAAAAAAAGACTTAAAACATCAAAAAAGGAATTGTACAAATCCTGGTTAATTTTTACAAGATACAAGGTACAAAATTGTTACCCATAAATGTGTATTCAGGACTCAGAGAGAAGATAATAAATGTTAAATTGGAAATCCAGATGCCCATATAGTTAGGACTCTGGTCAGTGTTTAAAAGCAGGAGGTGCTGACATTCATTTGGATCAAAGTAACAGAACGTGCTGTGTGGTCTTGGCAATCTCCTCAGACAAGTTCTCACAGAATGTGTGCCTCTTTTCAAAGTAATTATGCCAAATGTTTTGGTAATGTTCTACCTATAAAATATATAATCTTTATCTGAAAAGCAGAAAGATACATGAGAGGCATAGAGAGAGATAGAACAAGGAAAAGAAACTCTCACTGACATAAATGAATCTTTTCTGAGTCTACCATTAGACATCTGGCTAACCCAAATAGGAAAAACAAATAATAGAAAATTAAAGGGCTTTAGAATTTCATGTTTAAGATATTTTTTAAAACTTATCTTTGAATAACCTACAGAAGCAGGTGTCACCCCTCAGTGACTGACCCCTTACATTTTGCTATTCAAGAAATGTGAGATTTTTTCTTTAAAAAAAAAAAATTAACGTTTATTTATTTTTGAGACAGGGAGAGACAGAGCATGAACAGGGGAGGGTCAGAGAGAGGGAGACACAGAATCGGAAGCAGGCTCCAGGCTCTGAGCTGTCAGCACAGACCGGGACGCGGGGCTCGAACTCACGGACCGCGAGATCATGACCTGAGCCGAAGTTGGCCCGTAACCGACTGAGCCACCCAGGCGCCCCGAGATTTTCTCAATATGTAGGGTAATACTCAGACAGCAAAGTACTCAGTTACTGAGTCTTGCTACCAGTTGTCAGCACACAATTCAAAGTTCAGGCACCATGCAATAAGAGCTTTCTGAAGGATGCCCTGGGTATTGACAGAAGCTTCTTAGAGTTCCCAAATGTAAATCTAGAGCTATGTCCACAATTGCTATCACAAGCACAGCCCTGACTGAGGCTGCTGTGGGTCTCTGCAATTTAGATAATAGAGGATTCCTAGCCTTGGGGCCCAGGCTTCTGGAAATGCACCGATAAAAGTCCATAATAGCCTAAGGATATAGCTATTCTCAACTTGCAGTTGTAACAGAAAAAAAGCAAAATGTTGTATAATATAGTGAATTTATCTATGCCCTAGAAATCATATTGTAATCATTATTCTAATGGAAAATAATAATATTATTCTGAGTTCTGCAAACTAAGTACTTTTTAACTTAGAATATGAGATATATATATAAAAGTACATTAATTTTAGAGGCAAAGAAAGCTAAAATAAAAGACCCAGCTCAGATACCTTTTAGGAGATTGACTTTATTAGGCAAGTTGGTTAACTTCTGATTCTATTTCTGCATCTGTGATATAGGCATCCTTTATCTCAAACATTCAACTTAGCATCAATAATATATTGAGTACTTATAAATAGTATTAGCTATTGTATCACCTTGAGGGTTTATTTTTCCCAATTTATGGGGAACAGTGAGAGCAATTTCCTGCAGTTGTAAAACTGTAGTAATTGGCCAGATCCCATGCTTTAGAAAACACAGATTACAACTGAGTGTGCAAGTTATCACGTAAATTGGGTTGTGGATAAACTACTTCTCTCTGTTGCTCTCCTTGCGTGAAATGAATCCGTTTCGATGTTCAGACAGAAGTAAACAAGGATACAGTCTACTTAGTGGGCATTCATGAAGAACCTGGATGTCAGTCAAGATCAGGTTAAGACATTGAAACTGGAAGTTCTGAAAGTAGTATCTGGTGCTGAGAACATATAACAGGATTGGGCAAAAGTAAAGCCACAGGGACCAAGCAGAAATATGGTAACGGGCAGACCTCAGATGCAAAGACGCTTGGAACTTACGGACCAAAGCCTTAGGAAAACTGTTAGACATTATAAAGAAATATAAAGTTTTCCTTACATGTATGATCTTCCCTTTCTTTCATTCCCCTTCCCTTTCTCCGTTCTTTTCACAATACAAAAAAGAGGTCGTTTTTATTGATATTCTTTGAAGATTTCTCTATTTTTTTTTATTTTGGAAAACTTCCAACATACAGAAAAGTAAATAGAAAATATCTTTAAAATTCATAAAAGTATTATCAAATGTTAGATATGCTTAATGGATTCTTTTAAAGAATTTTAAATATGACAAATACTCTTCAAATACTTCAGTATTCACCTCTAAAAAATAAGAATGGGATCCTACATTTCACAATTACATTTTAACACTAATTCCTTAATGCCGTCTAACTCATTGTTCCTATTCAAACATCCCCTATTTTTCCTAAAATATCTTTTATACATTTTTGTTTAAAAAAAGACACAAACAAGGATTATAGGTTACATTTTGTTGCTATGACTCTTAATTCTCTTTATTTATTTATTAATTTTTCTGTAACACTGATTTGCTGAAGACACACTTGAGTTGATATGTAGATGTTTATTCAATACAGTTTAAATGTCTTTGACACTCATACTTTTTAGGGAATTTTGTGCCCTACATATTTCAAATCACAAGGCATCCAAATTTCTGGCCATCTCACCTATAATGTTTCCAAGACTAATCATCAGTCAATGCAGCGGTAACCAGATCCCTGTAAAACCTCACCTATCAAAAAACATAAGCTCTGAGCTTATGGATACCGTGTGAATATCTGGTCCTCCATTAATCCTTTACACAAAGATTTTAGTATGTTGGGATTATCCACTTCCTCAAAAGCTAAAAATTAATTTCCAGTCTCATCATTCACCACACATTCATGAGCTGGCATTCTTATATAAAGAACTTTTCCTCATCAGTGAAGCTATTTTATTAATCTGAAAAGTGGTTTGTGCAGGAAAGGCAGGACAAATAGTTCTTTTCATTTATAAATTTTTAGAGTAAGAATGTAAGTATAATAATCATTTCTAATTGTGGCTTTTTTCTCTTAGTTTATTTTATCTTTTGTTTGTTTATTTGTTTGTTTGTTTGGCTACGTCTTTCCTTTTAATCCTCAGGATAGAAGTTTTGTTCAACAGGGAGAGTAGCATAAGTCCCCACCCATGAAATCTCTGCTATGACGTTACATTTCCAAAGAACTGGGAAACTTTCTTCTCCGAATATTTCCAAATACAAAAGTGGGAAAGGTTTTGGTAATTTTTTTAATGCACAATGAGTGATATTTCCTTTAGGTAGATAGGTAGATATAGAAACAGTTTAGGACCACAAAGAAGCATTTTACCTGAGCCTAACACAAGTAGTGAACCAAAAATATATTATTTTCGGTGATTAATTAAGATTTTAAAGAACTTCAAAACTGTGGTTAGCTAATTTGAGATACATCCAATACGCTAATGTAAGGACCTAATCAAATAATGTGATGAGAGAGTCATGGAATTTCTGTTATTGCATGTAATCAGAGTCTGGGTTTTACATTTTATCTAAATGAAATTCTATAACGGATTAGCCAGGAAAGGAAGTACAAACACCAGAAGTGCCCACAGCCCATCTCCCACTGCATGATCTGGTCTTTTCCTACATCTCTGTCAACTCCTTTTCATAACCCTCTCTTCCACACTTAAAACATGCTGATGTGTTTTAGATTTTCCTAAATTAACTAGTGTCTTCCCAATTGGATTTTCACAAATTAATTTATCTCTTTTGAACTTCAGAGCCTTTGCAATGCTGTTTCCCCCTCAGATAATGATTCCACAATCCCCTTTCCCACTGTCTTCTTTGTACACTTGATCTAATCCATAATGGCTCCAGTCCAAATAACCCCATGCCTCAGGTGAGGTCAGGCTCCAACTTTATTTGTAGCTTGCTGTTCTCCTGCATGGTGTCTAGCCAGAACATGTAATGACATAGTTGTTAGTACATTTGGATAATGTGTGCCTGCCCCTCCCAGATCTCAGAAGGTAGGGAAGGTGACAATTTCACCACTGTTTTGCAAGAAGCCCAAAAGAGAGCCTGGGGAATCATAGACATGTAGTAAATGTGTGTTGAATACATCAGTGGAACCTGACCTTCCATCTACACTGATTCCTACTCCATATTTTATACTTTACAAAATATGCAGAGTATAACATCGGGGAGGAGACAGACTCTCACTTCCTCTATGTCTGCTTTAGACTTTTTAAAATCAAGAAGTATATTCTTTTTCATAATTAAAATGTAGAGTGAATCTAATAAAAGATGCTGAATGAAAGTTTTGCAGCTATACTCTTACATTCTGGGAGTCTATTTCCGCATATGTGATACATACCATTCCCAGTGAATTAAAAGAAGATATTTAACCAAAATATGCCTCTACCCTTAATCAAAGCAGTCACCTCTCTGTATCGTTCCGCACTGCATTCACACTCATCCTTGCCAAAGTATATTTTATTTTGTCATCTATGTATTTTGATCGCATTTAATCCTTTCTGGAACAAGCCAAGACATGCATAAATACATACGTAACACTTTGGAAATAGCATGTGAAGATGTTTTGGCAATTGCAGATCTATACTAAGTATTTTCAAATATGTAGGTTAAAGCAATGGTTTATTTACTATGTACTGAAAGATTTGTGTTGCATAAATCATCACACCCTTGTCAGAGCACTTGAGCATTTTGCCTTTCATTGTTGCTGTGAAAGCCTGCAGAGGGATGTCTACTGTGTGGCTGGCTGTGCAGAGTTACAGTGACCTAAAAATAACTTTTACATATACTTCCGTATACATCATGTGATTCAATAGAGATGCATTAAAGTCAATATCAATATTTACATTTACTGTATTTAAAAATGTTATCATCCCTTTATCTGACGATTTAGTTTGGAACTTAACCAAAACTTATTTTTGTTTGAGGTCCTCACATTTCGATCAGCCAAGGGTCAAAAGTGTAGATGTTTCAGGCTTTCCACTTCTGTCTCCTATTTACAGACGTTCATAATTCAAATGGAAAATTAGCTCTTGGATTAAATGTGACATGTAGATTTTATGGATGCCATCACATTAAGATGCTTATCACCCACTTGTCCCTTCTTACCTCATCTATTCTCTGAAACAGTATGAATGATATGGAAGAGTCTATAGATAAATTGAATAAAGTAAGTTATGTCCTGCTATATTCAATTTTTATTATTTGTAACTTTCTGTAACTTAATTTCTTCTAAATAATTTCTCTGCCTTAAACTGGCTAATATTTGGTCATCTAACCTTAAATAAACCCAATAGTTTGGTCATCTAACCTTTAAATAAAGTATGTCAGGTTTGAGGAGTAAATTTTTTTGCCTTGATTGCTTCCAGAAAAGTCTGTGGATATTGTTGAGTGGCACTGGAAAATCTCACACATAAACAGGAGAGAAGGGCAAACAAGGACAGAGATCTATAATAGAGTGTAGTGGAGAACACACGAGGCAGTCAGAAATACTGAGTTATAATCTTGATTCGAATACTTAAATATGTGTGATATTAAACACATAACTTAAATTCACAGCACCTTAACTTTATGATACAAAATGGGGAGGCTCGACCAGTGAAATTTATGTTTGCATCCACTGCTAGCATAACATGGTTCCATAAAAGGGAGGTAATGAAGAGAGAGAAAGATAAATTTGTAAGTGAAAATAAATGTATTTAGAGAGACCCAGGATCACCAATAATTGCCACGATGTTTTTCTTTTCTTAGTTTCATCCAACCACCATATTTCTGAATATCTCTTATGTACCAAGTACAAGATATCTCACAGTAACTAACAGTGTTCCCAAATTCAAGGAGGATAAAGTATAGATTTTACAGATATGCATACATTAGGCTATAATAGGACAAGTATTAATGTACATAGACATACAGAAATGTAGATGATGAGCATCACTTTTTGCTGAAAACGAATGGAAGGTTCACAGAGAAATGACTTTTGGCAAGATAGTAAAAGAAGAAAAGGAGCTCACCAGAAACAATGTATTGAAGAGGATTTATTATAGCATGGCTATTTAAAATAGTATGGTTTTAGGGGCACCTGGGTGGCTCAGTCGGTTGAGTATCTGACTTGGGCTCAGGTCCTGATCTCATGGTTTATGACTTCAAGCCCCTTATCAGGCTCGTTGCTGTCAGTTCAGAGCCTGCTTCAGACTCTTTATTTCCCTCTCTCTCTCTGTCCCTCCCCCACTTGTGTGCTTTCTCTCTCTCTCTCTCTCAAAAGTGAACATTAAAATAAAATAAAATAAAATAAAATAAAATAAAATAAAATATCATGGTTTTAGACCATAAAGTGAGAGCTATAACACATTTTAAAGAGGGGACAAATTTCAACAGATTTTTAAAATAAATTTTTTAATGTTTATTTATTTTGAAAGAGAGAGAGAGAGTGAGCGGGGGTGCAGAGAGAGAGAGAGAGAGAGAGAGAGACAGAGAGACAGAGAATCCCAACCAGGCTCCGTGCTGCCAGTGTAGAACCCTATGTGGGGCTCCAACTCATGAACTATGTGATCATGACCTGAGCTGAAACTGAGAGTTGGAAGTAAACCGTTTTTTTATAGATTACTAAATATTTTGTAGTTCTCTCTGAAGATGCAGGGATTCCATTCAGAACTTAATGTCATGAAGAATAAAAATCAGATTTCCCATTTTGAAAGAATGCATGACGTAACCTGGAATGGCAATTAGGGGCTAGGGCAGAAGTCAGGAAAAGAGATGAGAACCCAAAGATCTATTCTTCACCATTTTACATCCTAGTCTTCTCCCTAGAAGGCTGAAGTGGGTTGCATTCTGTGGTCTTCTAATTTCCAGTTCGATTCTGGGTTCAGCCAGTGGGAAGTAGTGGTAGGAAATTTGGCAATAGGCATGGAGCCAGGTAAAAATAATTATTTATTTAGCTGTATCCCTCCTAGGTTATACTTGTATCAAGCCACCCTCTGTGTGTTAATAGCCTCTCTGGTTTCTGGTAAGTTCTCTCTCCTTTCTCTTTCCGTGAGTAGTGGTAAGAACTACTCTAGGGTTGATAGTTTGGGGATAATGCGTTGTCTCTGCTGACCTCCCTAAATCCTGCCCTAACCTGTCTTAATCCAAATGTAGCAGATTTAGTGATGCACCTGTTTCCCCATGGCATCCCACCTCACACCGAGTTCAAGATGCACGGGCAAAACCAAGAAGGATTTCAGAAGCAGAATTGGTAGAACTTCCCAATTGTCAAATTTGTGGAGCAAAATAGATACATGAGTTGAGGGTGATTTTCAAGTTTGTGAATGGTTTAGCAACTGACTCAGGATTAAATATCAGAGTGGAAAATTTAAGTGTATATAAAATAGATTTGGTTTGGGATTAAGTTTGTGATGCCACAGTATCTTCCATATCTCAATATCTAGGAGATGGTTAGAAATATGTATCTGAAAATGAGATCTTTAAGTTAAAGGTATATATTTTCACATCATTAAAATATAGGATGTAAAGTTATGAGAGCGATGAAATTTTTCAGCAACAATGAGCACAATATAGTTGTTGAAGACTGAAGAGATGGCTAGATACTAGAGCTGACATTTAAAGAGATTGGGTATGGGATCATAGAGTTAGATTTGAATTCTGTGTAATGTTGGGAAAATTAGTCATTGGTTCCTGTCTACTCTCATATCTCAAATAGAATAACATGGAGAATTGTAATAATACTAATGTAATTTAAAATCTATATAAAAACACTTGCCACAGTGTCTGAGTCATTGTAAGTGATCAAAAAAAAAAAAAAAAAACCAACAACTATTTTTCTTCTCTTCACCTTGTAGGAGAATTGGGTCCAATTATTAACAGTTTATTAAATGTATATTCAATATACTAGCATAACAAGTGAGAAAAACTAAAATGAAAGTTAAAATAAGACATTAAAATTGGAAATTAAAATACCTAATGTTTCTTTGAGTTGATTGCAATTATAGACATGATGAAGACTTTCATTTCTACACTAACAATAGTACATAGGAGACCTTATTCTCATTACTTAAATGAACAGGTAGCAGACTTCTTGAGATTGCATAAAGTATAAACTAAGATCACTTGAGAATTTTTGATGTAATTAGGATGTAGAGTAGTGTAACAACTGTATTGTCCTACATCTGTAGGAACTGGATTATTTTTATTTTTTTTTAATCGAGTATTTTCCTTATATGCATTGATAGTAAATCTTGTATATTTGCCTGCCTCCCTTAAGATTCTAAATGTATGATGATCCAGATGGAATAAAAGCTTACTTCTTGCTTACCTGAAATCTAAGATAAGTGTTCAATTTGGTGGGAGGCTATCCTCCAGGATAAGATGCATGAAGGAGTCTCCTTCTGTCTTCTAGCAATATGGTCTTTTCCTTCCCACCCTCGGCATCATGCCTTGTACTCAAAAACAGTTCATCAAAACATTTTCTTTTTTTAAAATTTTTAACGTTTATTTATTTTTGAGAGAGAGAGAAAGAGAGAGAGAGAGAGAGAGAGAAAGAAAGAATGAATGAACAGCAGAGGGGCAGAGAGAGAAGGAGACACAGAATTCAAAGCAGGCTCCAGGCTCTGAGTTGTCAGCACAGAGCCTGATGCAAGGCTCCAACTTAAGAACCGTGAGATCATGATCTGAGCTGAAGTGGGATGTTTAACCAACTGAACCACCCAGGCGCCCCATCAAAACATTTTCTTAAACAAAGGCAGTTCTCTTAAAAGGAATTCTGATTTTATGCTTACATTTTAGCATTCATTGCCACTATATCCATGTGGCTGCTTATACATATATTTCTGCACGTGTAGGATTTTGCAGGCATGTTTGAACTTTTATATTCTAAGCAGTGAGCTAAGAATTGAAAATATAAAGATACATAATATATAACAGCTATTCTTGGAGTCTAGCAGAGAAGGCAAACACTTAGGCCAGAAACTTTAGTAAATATCGTAAGCACTACAACAGAAGTGTCTTATGAGTGCTATAAGAATACGAAGAAGGAACTTCCATATTAGGGGTGGCATCCCTCAGATGCCAAGAGGAGGAAAAGATTTCCCAGCTTAAGGAATGACGTGTATGAAGCACTAAAATAGTTTAGTGAGAGTGGTTGAGCAAGTGGAGGAGAGGGCCTACAGTATCTTGGGGTGCATGGCTGAGATGAGACCTTAAAGACCATAATAAAAAAGAGAAGATATTGACACCTTGAAGAGAGTAAGAAGTATGTGCCTCTCAAAGCTGAGAAACAGGCGACCACTACCCTCATCTGGTGGTTCTTCTAGTATTGGGACAGACCAGGTATGTGTCTTGATTCTGTGGCTGTGCCCCGTCTGGCTTCCTTGCTAGTCTCTGCTTTGCAGTGGTGTGCCATGGCTGAGAGAGCATTGGAGCTCACCCAGATGGGGCAGGGTGTGGATACTACATGTACACTGAGCTCCTGGCATCTTCCCGTGCTTCAAGCAGTACCCCCAACCAGCTCCCGATCAGCTGGGTCCTACCAGTCCAACAGGAAGAGCCAGGTCATGTTCCTGAATTCCATGTTGATGTTCCTGGGTGACCTGACAAAGAACAGCCATCTTCAACGACTGCTGCAAGAGTCTTTGGGGGGCGGGTGCAAGATTCTACTCACCTGACTGCTGATAAACTGACCCCAGAGCTAGGAGGCCCTCTTGCATTTCGAGATTCCCTTGGGCCCCTGGGAACCACAGAGGAAGGCATCTGACTGATACACATGCTGGGCATCCTCAACTGGATATACCATGCTCTGAGGTCCCCCTCAGAAGACATGTTCTTACCCATGGACCATGGCACCTGCCAACAGCTGCCCCTTTGGAGTTACAGTTCTTGCTGGTCAGCCTGTTGGTCAAGGGCATGGGCGTGAGGGAGGAGAAATGCAAATTGTCACTGATGTCAGCTTTCTCAGGCACTGGAATGAACCTGGCCTTGCCAAGCACATGCTGGGACCCAACCCACTGCATATGGACTAAATGAGATGGCCCCTTGGCCATTGTGTGCCCCCCCCCCAAAAAAAAGAAAAGCCCCAGATTTCTCTCTATACTCATTGGTCCTCCAGGGAGGAGGGGAGGAGCCACCATTGTTCCCTGGTCAGCCTGCAGCCCTCCATGGGGTTGTGGGGGGACACCCCTGAGATCTGTCTACTTCCTGCCTGGCCTTCACCTTGGCCTTCGCACCTCCCCTTCAAGGGTGAGAGATTGGAGAGAGACAGAGAGAGTACTTTCCAGAAGAGCCCCTTTTGGCTTTGTGTTCAGGAGAGACAGCTCTGGGAATGTAGGTGTGCAGCCCTTAAGAATACTGTAGTAAATGAGAGGCCTTAGACTTCCAAGCAACTTCAGTCCAATGAGACTTCCTGTGAGGAAAACCACACCCTGTCCAGGTGTTAAAGGAGCCCAGAAGAAAGAGGATGTCCTCACCTCCGGCCCTTTCCTGGGAGTTAGTAGCTAAAGCTGATAGTGGAGGAAAGTGATCCAGGGTCCGTGGCCATGCTAGGTATGGTGAGAGCCCTCAGGAGTAAAGTGTACCTTGTCTCCTGTTATATTTGAACCTACTCAGCAAGGTGAGTAGGGACAGGGAGGTACCTTACTGCCACATGGTCTCCCAAAGCACCGTAGGTCAAGCTAGCAACCCTCTGATCTATAACATAAGAGCATTGTGACAGTTTTACCCTTTTTGAGGGTTTTAAAAAATGCAATATTTTTATTTCATATTTTATTTAAAACATATAAGTGACATTTTGGTTTTAATGATGCTGATTTCAGTATATGTATTTTTTTTAAATCTTACGGCTTTTTGTTTTCTTTTTTGATAATGCTTTTCCCTTTTAAAGTGTACTTTTGCTGATTGTTCATCTGGAGAAGGGAAGCAGCAGCCACAGCTGAAGGGTCAGGATCCTTTGCAGCCTCATGGGTGGTTCAGGACAGTTCACTGTGTGTTGATTTCTGGGTTAAGGAATGTGTGGACTTAGGGGTCACAGCAGCTTTGTGAAAGTGTACAGAACCTTGGCCCTTCTGGTCCTCTTAGCCACAAGTTCTGGGCACCAGGGAACCCATTACTTAATGGGTTTAATGGATTTCAATAGGTTTAATGGTACTTAGCATATGCATTAAAAAAGTTGATATGGGGGCGCCTGGGTGTCACAGTCGGTTAAGCGTCCGACTTCAGCCAGGTCACGATCTCTCGGTTCGTGAGTTCGAGCCCCGCGTCGGGCTCTGGGCTGATGGCTCGGAGCCTGGAGCCTGTTTCCGATTCTGTGTCTCCCTCTCTCTCTGCCCCTCCCCCGTTCATGCTCTGTCTCTCTCTGTCCCAAAAATAAATAAAAAACGTTGAAAAAAAAAAAAGTTGATATGTTTACCACCTGTAAAAATTAACTGCGTATCTGTAACTTTATAATTGTTATCTGTCATGCTCACAGTCACTTGGGTAGATGCATCTTATGTGTCCAATCCACAGACTCTGGATTTCTTACATTTTAGGACATGGCCCGCGTATGCTTTCTTTCATCCCACGGCTGTAGTGAATCACCTGTGTTCTCTAGTGATGCCAGGCTCCCGAGCTGTGAACTAGATTCTCTTGCCCCTCATTTACTCAAGGACCTCTCCTGTCATCCTTCCTGCCTTACCAGCATCACCCTCCGTGACCATTTCTATTAGCACAAAATCCCTCTCACGAGGCCATTTCCCATTTGACCAGCGAGTTTCCTGCTCTGCTTTACAGGAAAGCTCCTTTAAAGTGCTGTCCCTAGTATCTAACATTGTTCACCTCCCATTCTCTTTGGAAACCCATAAAATCATACTTTCGTACTCATAACTTCACCAAACTTGTTTTTATTAGAGCCGTATTGTGGAATCACACGGTCTGTTCTGATCGCTCTATTTGGCTCCTGACAGCATTTTAAACAGTACCTCACTGCCTCCTCCTTAGAGCATTTCTCGCCTTGGCTTCTGGGTCAGCAGTCACCTCGGTTTCCCTTTCACCTTGCTTCCCACCGTGCCTCAGTTTTCATTGCTGATACATCCAATTTCCCCGACATTCACTCCCTGAATGCCTGGCAGGCACTCCATCCTTAAGGCTTCTTTCCGTTGGGTAGCTGTGTGTGGGGGGTATACATGTTTATTTCCACTCTCCCCCTCAACACTCGATAACATTTTTTATTCTTTGGGCACTGGGCATTTTTATTTGGACGTTTCATTGGTGTCTCAAACTTAACACTTCGAAAACTGAGCATCTGATTTGTACCAACATTTCAGCAGTGATTATTTTAGTACAGTAAAGTGTTTATTTGTGTGAGTGTGTCCTTTTTCGGAATAGTTACTATTTTCTTGGCCACCTCACCCTTTACCTGCGGTTTTCTATGAGAGAATCCTGCCTTTCTATATTTTGTAGCCCTGCTTCTGTATAAGCTTCTTATTTGAAGACCATTCTTCTGCTTCTAAAGTGGACCAGATGATCTATAATCCTTTGATTCGCAGGCAGACAGAATTTTCACTCAAGTCAATAGGAGCTGTGCTTGAGTAAGGAGAAAGTGATCAGACTCTTACATCTAACCTTTGTTTTCTAAGTTGAGCATATGTTTCTTCCGGAGGTGGTGTTATGTCAATGAAAGACTCAGAGTCAATTATCTTCAAACAAGATCTTTTCTCCAATCAATAAAGAACATTTTCCTGTTTCGATTGGCAGACATGAGTTAAATGTTGGCACAGCATTCAAATACTTATCACTCTGTTAATGAGGGTATTATTTTTTTTTTGTAATCCCAAAGGAACTGGCATCACAAAATGCCAGATATAATGCAGTGTATTGTGAGTGACAAGGGCTTTTAGCTAGCAGTAATAGTAATGCACATTTATTGACATGAGAATGTATTACCTGTCATCTCCATAAGGAACAATATATTTTGGAAAAAATATGATATTCTAATTAATTCCTATTTGATCATTTTATTCATAATATTCTCTCACCTGGCACTTTTCTTGAATCTTCTGCATGACTTTTATGGTTTCATTCCATGGAAGGCTTGATTATTACATTAGGAAGACAATGAATTGCTGATAAGTTGACCTTGAATCCGGAGCCAGTAATGAAACAAGAAGCAAGATTTGTTTTGCTTTCCTTTTGTTCACTACTCGTTTTAGTTATTTATAAGGTAATAATATTTTCCCTTAATTGTTGAATTATTCTGACATGCTGGGCTTATTTTCTTTCACATGGTTAATCTTAGTAGAATGGCAAGATTAAGCAGCACACTGAGTCCATCATCCTGATAGTTGTAAGAGACATGAATTCTTGGTTGAATGAAAACGTCTGGCACTTATTTGAATCAACAAAATCAAAACAGGTCATAGTGAGAGAAGTTCTGCTGTTTTAAAGAATAACACAAGCTTTTCTGTCTTCTGACAGTTAATTGTTTTGACATCCATCAGTAAGTTATGAGTTAGTTAATAGTTGGAAATAATTAGAAGTTATTTTAAATCCCATCCTATTCAAATGCTAATATTAAAAGGAAAATATTTACTTTGAATCTTTACTTAATGGTTGACTTGCATACATAGTGATTATGATATATGTTGAGTGTTCTTAGAGATCTTGCATACTGATTGTACAGTTGGTGTAAGGTTGGTGTGTGTGTGTGTGTGTGTGTATGTGTGTGTGTGTGTGTGTGTGTGTGTGTGTGTGTGTGTGTGTGTTTGAGAAAATTTCTGATAATAGAGGGGGTAATGGGCTTTAAGATAGTAACTCATTTTCTCCTTTAAAAGGTAAAAACATTACTTCACAGTAAGGTTGACCTGCATTTTGACCCCATCTCTGTCTCTTAATAACTGCCCATTTTACATGTAAATTTAGAGTCTGTAGCGTCATTTGTCTGTCACAGCTGTTGAAGGTACTAACTACACCTCTGTAAGATATAAGGATTAAATGTGATCGCAAATATAGAGAAACTATCCAGTAGAATGACTTACAAACAAATGGCTTACAAAAGATAATTTTCTTTCAAAATGGGAGAAAACTTCCCCCAAAATGAGATAGATCTTTTGGTTAGTAAACACATAACAATATGCGTTTAGCTCAATTTCTTGGCATATCAGGAGACATTGTTTCTAATATTTCATATGTTATTACATTTATGCTTTAGTATCACTTCTTTGTACCCCTTTATTTGCCTTGAACTTTCTCATTTCAGAGCCTCCGAACACAGTAAGTCTTCCTTCTCTTAAATTTATGTTTTATTCTTATTTTTAGGACTGGTCTGAATGTGTGCCATGTGTCAATAGAAATGTTATATAACACTTAAAACTCAAAAAAAAAATCTACTCAACAGAGTTCCGGTCGTATTGCAGATTCACAATAAAATTCTTCAGTGACCATACCTACCCTCATATAGCTTCATTTTCAAATATTAAATATAAACAGTTGTGTCATATTGTATGTGTTAATTCTACATAGTACATATTATTAGAGGGAAGATTTTGTAAGACATAATTTTGTCTGTAGTAAATCTACTGGAATTGAAATATTTGAAAGTCCAAATGTTTGTAGTAGATGTGAATCCTGCATATTATGGGTTGTGTTTTCCACATATATCAAGCATAAAGGGACCTCCAGCTTAGTCCACTAGAATACACAATTTTGTAAAGGATGTAATTTAAAAATGAAAAAAAAAACTCTAGAAATTACCAAATGAAAGTGTAATTATTTTAAAAATAGCACTAAAACCAAATGTATATTCAGTGGTATTTGGTATATTCATATACCAAATGTATATGCAGCGTAATTATTTTAAAAATAGCACTAAAACCAAATGTATATTCATAAGAGAATAGAACATTAGTTTATATTATAGTGACACATGGAGTAAACTAATAATATAAAATGTGAAAATCAATAAACTACATCAACACTATAGGCAATGCTAGAAAAAGTATTCGGTGAGAGTGGCAAAAACTTTATGCCAACTACGTATAGTAATGCAGCAGTTTTGAAGAACAGAAATGTAGAAAAAGGAGATACACATATACCTGTTAAAACTGGAGACGCATGCATATCTGCTAAGACTATAAAGAAGATAAAATTAGAAACATATTTTATAGTCATCACTTTGTTTGCTTGAGAGAGAGAGAGAGCAATAGAGGAAGGGAGAGAGATTGAGAGACTCTCAAACAGGCTCCACACTCAGTGTGGAGCCCATGCGGGGCTCGATCCTAAGACCCTGGGATCATGACCCCCAGCTGAATCCAAGAGTAGGGTGGTCAACTGACTGAGCCACCCAGTCACCTCTACAGTCATCACTTGTATGGGTGGAGTGGAAGCAAGTGGATGAAATAGAAGAATATTAAATAGGTAGATGCAGCAGCAAAATCAGTACGGCAGCAAACATTTAATAGCACTGTGTGACAGACTCTGTTTCAAGTGTCTCACATATAGTAACTCATTTAATGTTCATAACCATCTCATACAACAGATGCTGCTGTCACTCCCATCATACAGACAGATTAAGCAAATGAAAGAGTCTGCCCAATGTTACACAACTAGTCCTACAGAACCTAGATTTAACCCAAAACATCTTCTATGTTCTTCATTACTGAGACAAAGCCTGAAGTCCATGTGATGTTCAAGTTACTTTTATTACTATACTAGTTTTAAAAATGGGTTAAAGTCAAAACCAAGAATGTAATATGTGCCTGGGAGCTACCAAAATCCATAAGAATCATAGCAATGAACTTTTTCCAAAGTGTTATCTTCTGAGAAAAGAATGTACAACATAAAATTCTATTGGGATCTCTTTGTTTACTTACTAAGAGCAAAAGACAGTGTGCAGTATACATATCCTAATGATAATAAAATAATATACATATTATATTTATATACAGATATTTATTAGGTTCTAATGAACTAATGTTCATCTTGACCAGATTGTGTGTTTTCTTCTTGAGTAGTTGTATCAGTCTTTCATACAATCCTAGTGGTGTCTGACTCTAAATTGGTATCTTTTTATAGTATTTTAATAATCCAGAAGTAGTTTCATTTTATAGAGTTGGCAGATATGAAAAAGCCTTCTCTCTATCCAAAACCATAAGATTCAAATGATAAGGTATGTAGCCAAATTCCAAAAAAAAAAAAAAAAAAAAAAAAAAAAGGAAGATATATTTTTACTGTGATTTATCAGAATATCACAAGGATATATTGGGGGAATGACCAGAAGGGATTTTTCTGGGCTAGAAATCAAATATCAAATGTTTGGTCAAATATATTTTTTTTTACTTCTTTGATGCTTCAATTGTATGTTTTTATTTTTTAAAGTTACTTTTATGAAAGAGATAACTCCCCATAATTTACAGGAAGTGCCTAATTTTCTATCCAGTGCTATTAATGTCACTCAGACTAGAAATATTCAAAAAGAAAAATTGTCAATTAGGAACAGAGGGATACATAGCGTCTTTCTTGTTGTTTTATTTTCCACGTGCTTTTGTTCTCTCTACTACCAACTTTTCCCATTATTAAATCTCATAAGTATTCTTTCCTCTACTCAAGATTGATTGAATGGTAAAAAGGATGACTATCAAGTGTTTAGTACAGGCCACTGGATAATGGATCGTGTCATTTTCTGTGTCAGGGACTATGTTTAAACTGGTTTAGGAATGACTTGTTCAGAAACGTCGACTTCTCGGTAGCTACAGGATAACCAATTTATAATATCCAATAGGCTACTGAATATATGGGTCTGCATCTTACGAGAGATCTAAACAATAAAGATTCTGATTTTTGGCATTCAAGTTTAAGAACAAATGAGAGCAGATATAGCATAATTGGCTGCAGACAGATCCAGCATAAAGGAGGAAATAGATTGATATTATTAGTGAGAATATTGACTTAGTAAAAAAAAAAAAAGTCAATGACTGCCAGCTGTGTACACTTTGGTGAATCACTTAAGCTCTCTAAACATCAATTACCTTCCTGTGGGGGATGCAGAGGTGAGGAGGGGAAATGGAAGGATGATACCATCTCTGATTATACATAGGGCCATGTATATATATATGTATAGTTCTGAGGGTCAATTAAGATAATGTAGGTGAAATTTCTTTGTGAATTGCTAACTCATGGGTAAATTATAACTGAAATGCTATATAAACAGGAGAGATTATAAGCTTTGTCTACTTTGCAAAAAAAAAAAAAAACTCAGGAATTTATGAATTCACTGAGCAATACATATTTATCTTTATATTCACAGGGATATGACAAAGTTATCTTTTCTTCCTGAAGTTCATTTCATTCACAGAACATTAAAGTCAAAATGGATTTCAGGATTACATCATCTAAGCCCTTAATTGTAGACACACACAGAAAACACAAATTTAGTTTAGGTTATTGATACAATTAGGATTCAGGTCTCCTGGGGTGCCTGGGTGGCTCAGTCAGTTGAGCATCCGACTCTTGGTTTTCGGCTCAGGTCATGATCATGTGGCCTCGTGAGTTCAAAGCCCTGCATCAGGCTCTGCACAGGCAGCATGGAGCCTACTTGGGATTCTCTGTCTCTCTCGCTCTTTCTCTCTCTCTCTCTCTCTCTGTGCCTCTCCCACTGGTGCTGTCTCTGTTTCTCTCAAAATAAATAAATAAACTTAAAAAAAAAGGAATTCAGTTCTCCTAATCTGAAGTTTAGTGCTCAAATTTATGCAGTGTGAAAATGGTCAATTGTTTGGGAGTAGAGCCGGCTCTTCCCAAACTTCTTCTTTACTAATCACTTCATGCAGTTAACTTATCAAATATTTTCCATTTTAAAGAAAAATCTTTACAGTGTACTCTTATTTTGTAAAGTTACTCTTATGAAAGAAATAATTTCCTATTTACAGGAAATGCCTACTATAGCTGAAAGACTACACATGAAAACATTTGCATATTATCAAAATCTGTATTAGTTATTGCAAGATGGTTCTTGGATGAATTATTCATTCATTTATCCTTTTATTTGTTTATTCATTTAACAAGTATATATAGACTACCTATTATTTGTGGGGAACTATTTTAGGTGTTTGGGAACAAACGCTCTTGACATAAGAGATTGGCAAAACACAAGTTAAAAAAATAGATGAGGAAACTTGAGATAGTAATAAATGCTCTGAAGGCAATCTATTGAGCTAGGTCATGAATGATGAGTCAGCCGTGGAATGGTTTAGTGGGAGTGGGGGTGGGATGAGTCCAGGCATAAGGATCAGAGGTACAAAGACCAGGGTACAGTATGTGCAGTGGAGTGTTGAGACAAGTGCACCTATTATTGAAAAAAAAAAAAAACCAAAAAAACCAAAAAAAAAAGCGAGCTCTTTACATACAATCTTCTCATGCCCAGCTTGGTTAGTTAGAAAGGTGTGGCTTACTTTGCCCATAAATTGCATGTTTTATTAGACTTAAATTTAGCTAATTTAAGCTGAGTTTCTTAAGATAGGTGTTTTTTTTTATTCTTTTATACATTTTGCTTAAATTATGTTGATATAGAATATAACATGTAATATGAGGAGGGAGAAAACGTTTAAATATGGGATAAGGTTGTTTAACCCTAGAGAGTGATTTTGATTTGTGGAAATGTAAGTTTTTAGAGCAAAGAATGCATAGTGGGGACTCTTGTTGTTGTTTCTTGTTGTTGTTGTTGTTGTTGTTGCTGCTTTGGTTTTTGTTGTTTAACTCCATATTAATGGAAAGACTAATTCAACAATTATCCAACTTTGGTGTGGGTCAGAATCACTCAGGCAAATTGGTAAAAATAGAGGCCTAGGTTTTATCTCACTTCACTAGGCTTGGGCCTGTGGATTCTTTTTATTCATTTCAAGATGATTTTAATTGCACCGAAGTTTGGCAACCACTGATGACTGTACTGTCAGATGAAGCATGGTAACAATTATCGTAGAAGATACAAATTGCAGGTTGTCTGATCACCAGTTTGGGAAGTAGAAGACACATTAATTAAAGAGGGTTTTGAAGATACATATAGCTGTTGAAATAGAAACCTGTTCATAAATTCCACATACTGTTAATACCAAATCCTAGGTGTAAAGTAGGTAAAATCGTGTTACAACATCAAATAAGAAAAAGTCATGGAAGCCATGACTCACATTATCCTGAGTAGGAAATAAGTATACTTACATCACTCCCATTTAACCCCTATTTATCTAGGTTTTTTTTTTTTTTCCATTGGATGGATGGCTAATGGAAAAATGACTGTGAAAGGTAAATTGATCTCAGGCTCATCATAACCTGGCATATCAACTTTTGCAATAGAACATTTATTGCGATTCCAGATATTTTTCCTTGAGATCATCTGCCAAAATATCTGTCTACCTGTGTTTGACTTAGATATGACCTACAGATAGATGCCCAAGCTCTGTCAGATGTGCTTTTAGTGGTTTCTGAGATCATATGTGAAGTTCTGTATTCAATTCTATATCCTACATTAATCAAGCTATAAAGATGAATTTCCTACATCAGAAAGAACCAACATCATATATAAAATACAGGTTTATGAAAAAAGCATACTTGTGTTGAACCAGATTTATAAAGTAGATTATTGTGTTTTGTGACAGTTTTTAATGTCACTTTTTTGCATGGAATTTTCATTCAAAATATAATGGCCTTTTTCATTTAATTTTTTTTCTCTTAAAATTGGGGGGAGAGGCAGAGCTATGTGTGCAAAATATGGTGGAGGGGATTATTTCATCTTTGGAAAATTACCGTGTTCTGCATAGCAGAAAACCATGCCAAAGTGTTACAGCGAGATGCTGGTTCAGAGTAGCTGTGGATCATTAACCTAGGGAAGGCTGATGGAAAAGTACATTTTACACTAAATTTTAGAAGCATTCAGAGAGAATAGAGAACATCCAGTCCTTTTTGTCTCCCTCACCAATGTGTCCCTGAAATAAACTTCAAATATCAAAATGCAATAGACAAAACATTTTGTCCCTATAAAAATTAGGTCCATTTAAATACACAGTTGCCCCCCCTCCCTCTGCCATGTGCATCAGTAAATTAAAATGCTCATTTCAGCTACTCCCCGCACAGGTTCAGCTGCTAACAGAGACTTGAATTAATAAATATTTACTGAGCTCATACCCTGCTAGCAGACTCTTCTCAGCATTATGCCCAATGCTGAAAACTTAAAAAGCAAGTCATTTATGGTTTGTACTTCAGGGAGCCAAGAGTCCCAGTGTGGCTAGGACTGAGCTCTTGGAAGCCAGGGGCTGGTGAGAGTTGAAGCGGAAATGCAGGATGGGCAGTGTGTGGTGGGCTTTGAATGCCATATTCAAGAATACGGGCTGTACTTATCAAGTATCAGGTTTGTATGTTAGATATAAGAGGCATCCACTATTTAGCTTGTCAAGCATTTTCCTTTTTGGGTATCAAGCCCTCTCTGTTCATAGTTCTTGTACATTGAATAGATATAACATACTCCTCACTATAGGATGGGCATGAGTCTCAGACTTGGTCAATTCACACACACCTTCCTCTGGTCTTTCTAATGAGGCGAAGAACAAATCAAATATTTCTAGGTAACGAATTACTTGGAACTATCAGATAATAGTCATAACTTATCAGATAACTATCATTTTGCATTGATTGCATTACTAAATTGATAAAATACACCTGAGAGCGCCATGATGGGAACAAACAGAAAGAGGGAAGCAAAACTGAAGTGTGGTGAGAAACAGATAACAGATGATGTTGTCTCCATGCCTGGATCCAGTCATGCCTGAAGCTGACATTTCTGAAGTCACTTGACCCACCCAGCTCTTTCTTGTTTGTGTGTTTAAAGTAATTGGAATTAGGGGCCCCGGGTGGCTTAGTTGGTTAAGTGTCCGACTCTTGATTTCAGCTCAGGTCATGATCTTATGGTTCGTGGATTTGAGCCTGGCATGCTCAGCATGGAGCCTACTTGGGATTCTCTCTCCCTGCCCCTCCCCTGCTCGTGCTCTCTCTCTCTCAAAAATAAACTACACACACACAGACACACACACACACACACACACACACACACACACACACACTGGCATTAAATTTTTGCCATTTTCAACCGAAAAATTGCAGCTAATTAAAATCCTATGAAAAACAATTAAGGTATAATTTTTTTAACCAGATATGGGGGGGGGGGGGACTTGAATTAGGAGAACAAGTAAAAGCACGCAGAGAGTTTTGACATAAAATTAGAAGGATATAATGATTACATTTGAAGATAAGGAAGAAATGTAATTATTACTTCAAAGACAGTAACGAAAAGAGGGAAAACAAAAGATGGCATGGCTTCTGGGTAGTTAAGGGTGATGATTTCATCAGAAGCATTGGGTTATACTTACCCATTTGAAGTTAATGTGGGATTTTAGAAAGTATTATACATATAGTTCTGATACTAAGGGAAAATATTAACCCCAAATATACGCATTTAGGATTTGTTAACAGAGTTGACACACGAGTGTTTAAATGCAATTCGAATATACTTGTGTCCCAGTTGCCAAGGGAAGAGGGAGCCCTACAGAAAAGTTTGAGATAAAGTAAAGTCAGTAATAGAGTTTAAGCTAAGTGAGTGAGGGTCAGTAAAAATTGTCAGATCTTGCTTGTTAAATGCCATCAATATTATTTTCAATAATAACAGTAAAATGGGGAGAACAATCATCAAACTGCAGTAGATTTTGGAAAGAATAGGGGCTAAAAATGAAGGCAGCAAAGTCAAATCATCTTTTTAAATAAACCTGGCAGTGGAAGGAAAGCATTATAAAGGAAGGCATGTCAGAAAATGATTTAGGAAATATTAAAAACACTTAAAATTGTTGTTGTGAATTCGTGAAAGTGGGACAAGGAGGATGTGAAAGAAGAGGAAAGATGACAGAAGATTAAAGACACAGCAAAGAAGGAAATTAAATTGTCCACGATTTTGGAGAAGGCAGAATGTTACAACCTCGGGAAAAGATAGGGGGTAGTTTCACCTGAGCCTGGAGGGAAGACAAAGTGAAGACAAAAATTAGTTCTGTGATAGAAGATAGGGAAGAAGAAGAAAAAAAGTACTGTTTACTTTGGTGAGCAGGAGGCTAGGTGATAAATTGAGAATAAGGCTGGTGGGATCAGGGGCTTGAGGTTTCAAAACAGCCATAGTGGAAAATAGAAAAAGGCCTAGATGAATTGGCCACAGGTAATTAAAAACAAACAAACAAACCCCAGAACTAATCTATGAATGTAACTGTATTTCCACAGACAGCTAGGAACCTTGTGTTTGTAATGGAAACTTTCTGAGAATATTTCTCTTAATCATCCTGAGCTGCCAGTGCAAGATCTGAGAGACGAAATGGTCAGGGCTACCTAAGGCTTATTTTGGCCACACGATTGTGGTAGGAAATCAGAGTGGCAAATAATTAAGGCTGATAGTGAAAGGCATGTTTGAGTGGTCAACATTATGCACAAGATTCAAGCTGGATAGCTTGTGAAGTGAAATAAGAGGGCACAGGACACTGGGAGACCAGGTTCATCAAAGGACAGGGTTAGCTAGGAGGGAAATCTAGGTAAGTGTGTAACACCACTGCCCAGTTCTTAAAAGTTGTATATCCTGGATGATGACAATATCTGAGTGTATCTACAGATGAATAGTACTATATAATATTTATAATCCTATGCATATTATAGAAAAGTTAAATTGAATAGAATTGAAATTCATTGGTCATGATGGGGAGTAATATTCTGGAAACTAGGGTAGCGAATGAGTTAAAACTGTGTGCATTAAAAAAATATGTATATTATGAGGTATTTTGGAAGTTAGAAAATAAAAGTTTAAGAAAATGATAGGATATTGGGGCACCTGGGTGGCTCCGTCAGTGGAGTGTCCAACTTAGGCTCAGGTCATGATCTTGCAGTTCATGAGTTCGAGCCCCACGTCAGGCTCTGTGCTGACAGCTCAGAGCCTGGAGTCTGCTTCAGATTCTGTGCCTCCCTCTCTCTCTCTCCCTCTCTCAAATATAAATAAACATTAAAAAAATAAGAAAATGATGGTATATGAAGAACAGAAACTTTTCACAGATTGGCCGCATTTAAGAGAACGTGTATCAAAAAGAATTTTTACCACATATTCACAGTAATAAATAGATTTATTAGCTAGTAATATATCATCAAGTATAAAATGAGGAGTTTGTCATTTTTTAATATTATCTAGGACCTAACTTCTGTGATATTAATTACCATAGGTCTTTGTTTCATTGAGAAATCTAAACATGTTGTTTTTAAACCTAACTTTACTTTAGCTCAATACTACTTTTTTTCAGTTGACTACGCTTAAATATTATATTTTACAGAATGTAGGATTATGGCAACCAAAAAAGAAGCCATAATATTCCACCTTTCAAGAAAGGCAGTCGGTCTTATATTGCTTTGTGCTATACAATTTGATAAATGACCTACATGCAAAGCATTTGTGAGAGATTGCACGTAGGTAAGGGGGAGTTTAGAGATTATAAACAAAACTGCATTAACACGAGGCTGGAGTCACTTAGAAAAGGAAAGCAATAGATCAAGTTTAAATGGGCAACATTAATGGGAGTTATGGGCACACATCTCAAAATGAATATACCCCAAAGAATTTATAGAACACCTCTCATAATTGGAAAAAGACAGATTTTACAATTATCCTCGGGACAGGCCGCCGATGGAATAAAATACATAGCTTTAGTGTCAAGAGAAATGTATGAGACAAAAGGGAGACTTAGTTGAAATTGAGGGGAAGAAAAGCGAAGGAAACACGGAAACACGATACAATAGAACAGAACTGCAAATAGGCCCTTACTGGAGTGGACTGTATTGAAAATATGTAGATGCTGGACCACAAATATAATGTTTAATTGCTATTAATAAAAAGTAAATATTTTTCCCTAGGAAAAAAAAAACCACAGTAAGTGAATAAGCATTCTTCTCACACAAGTAAATATATTAGATCTTTGGGATTCTTACTGTTTTAAATACATAATACAGATGAATCTTTACTTTTGCTTGTCTTGGATTTGTTAAAAATGACTAAAGAATATTTGATGAGGAAAACATTCTCTGTAAAGCAGTGTTCAGCAATTTCAACTTTGTGATCAGTTTTATATTAAATATTTGCATATTTTGTGGAAGAAAATTATAATCCTTAAAAGATCTAAATTTGAGATGTTTTTTAAATCACAGGATATATCAAATGGTAATTTCATGCAGCATTGTGTAATTCATGCTTATTTTGAGGTATTAATGGATGAGAGTTTTATTGTTTTTTTTCATTTTCTTCCCTTTTTTCCTGCTTTTATTTTATGTGGATCATGATCTTCAGATGTGGTCATTTAAAACAGGAAAAGGCTACACGTTTAGGGAGATGGCCTGTTCTGCCTTAAAGCTGATATAACTGCATTCACTGCCAGTGTTAAATCAAATATCATTTAAATGCCTTAAGGAAGAAGGGTCTCATCTTCTTAAACATTTTATCTCTAATAGTAGTCTTAGATTTATAGTAGTCTTAGATTTATAGAAAGTTGAAAAGGTGGTCCAGAGAGTTCCTATATACACCAACCTCAAGTTCCCTCTGTGTTAAATCCGTATATGAGTATGGTGCATTTGTCCTAATTAATAAATAACATAGTGAACTCAAGAAGCCTGTTAGAATCTCAGCTAATAGCTGAAGGCTAATAGTGAGTTAAAACTCAAAGAGAGATGTGGGATGAATCTACAAATTTGGCAGTCATTATCAAAATGATGATAGGTAATCTGTGATAAAGTAAAATAATCTAGGTGAGTTTTATAGGAAAGAAAAATGTTGAGTGTATGTGGGGAGGAGAAGGGAATTGAGAACCAAATTTTGAGTACTTCAACACTGAGATGCCAGGAAGGGGAAGAAGGAAAATTAGTGGTAGTGGAGCAGGAGACCACTAAGTAGCGGAATGTCCTGGAAGCCAAGTGTTCCCTGAAGAAGTTTGTGATCAATGCATTGGAAGAGAGGGAAGAGAGCTGCTGATCAACCTTCAGATTAGTCAGAATAGTGGTCCTTGATGACCTGTGCCTGAGTAGTTTCAGAAAATGATATCAGTATAATTACTAAGAAAAAAGGAAAGTGAAGAAGTGACAGCAAGAAAAGGAAACAGAGTAACTACTGATTTAACCTGAGGATTAATGTACCTAAAAGCCTGATGGGTTACAACACCGAGCATTTATTTTTGTGTCTACATATTGGTTGTGTTTTGCTGAGGTATGCTGGGTTTATTTGATACTTAAATCAGTCCTATGCTTTTTTTTTAATGTTTATTTATTTTTGAAGGAGAGAGAGAGACACAGCAAAAGCAGGGGAAGGGCAGAAAGAGAAGGAGACACAGAATCTGAGGCAGGGTCCAGCCTCTGAGCTAGCTACATTAGTCCCTGTATCAGTCCTATTTTTGATCTGGTAAGACTCCAAGCTTCCAGATGGGTTTAGTTTTGTTTTGTACATCTTCATTCTAGGGCACAGGCTGAAGGTCCAGCATTTAAATATCACATGTGCTTCTTAGGTGACCTCATAGGAATTCAAGAGAGCAAGCAGAATGACAGAAGAGATTTTTAAAGCTTCTGCTTATGTCACGTCCATTAGCATTCCATTAGGCAGAGCAATGTGTCCAAGCCTAATATGAACAGGGCTGGGAAATGTTCATAGCCAAATCTGTAGAAGGTACTAAAGATTCATATAAAAAATATAATGAAATCTACCACAGGACTATTATATCAAGTAAACTCCCCCCCCACCCCCACCCCCACACTTTGGAGTGTGATGGCATGATCGTGTCCTAATGAGACTGATTCTATAGGGAAGGGGAAATATTACAATGTAGGAGCTGGGTTTATTAAAGGAAGTAAGAAGGGACGTAATCCAGTGCAAATACAAAAAGGCTGAGTTTGAGTGGGACAATTAACACACTGTGGTAAGAGAGAAGACAGTATGAGTAAGACCTGGGCAGGCTAGGAGATTGGTGGTCAGCTGACAAGGTAGTCCTTTTACAATTAAATCCTTATCCTCTTTCTTGCCTATATTATTGTCTTGTTCTTATTCCTTCTGCCCTTCCATAATGATGTATTTGTAGCCTTTCTATTACCAGGTTATTTTCTTGTTACAACTTATTAATAATTTCAATCATTCATCTACGCAAATTAAACCCAAATCAGTACCTCAAGCCTTGATCTCCCTGATGTATGCTCAACCCTTGCAGGTCATATTGTCATATTGCTAGACAGCCTCAGTGGCAAATTTGGCTGACCCCTCAGAGAACATATGAAAATGGATTAGGAAATATAAGTATTCTATCTTCTCTCCGTATTTTTCTTAATATTACTCTCAACTCACCAGTCTGTATGGGATGAATGAAATCCTAGTTTGTATTATCATGACCATTACATAAAATGACATTTAGAAAGTGATCTGGATTTATTGATTTTAACACGTTCATGATTTTAACATATTCATGTGAAATATTACAATTTTCTATCTTCTGCATTTCTATACATTAGTTTGTAAACAATATAATTATGCATATGTATAACTTAACCTAATTAAATGAAAGGTCCTCTGAATGAAATAGTACACATTATTAGTGTATTGTTATATTTTAATACATATTTTATATTTTGTAGTCAATAAAATATTATAGAATATTACATATCATATATATACTATGTTATATATTATAGTGAAATATATTATGTATTATATACAATAGTGATATATATATATATATATATATATATATATATATATATATTGTGTGCATATCAAAGACAGTAGATCTCTTTAAAATGTTTTGATAGTACCTATTCAATGTTGATTAAGAGAAAAATAGGGGCGCCTGGGTGGCTCAGTCGGTTAAGCGGCCGACTTCAGCTCAGGTCATGATCTCGCAGTTCGTGAGTTTGAGCCCCGCGTCAGGCTCTGTGCTGATAGCTTGGAGCCTGGAGCCTGTTTCGGATTCTCTGTCTCCCTCTCTCTCTGTTCCTCCCCCACTCGCACTGTGTCTCTCTCTCAAAAATAAACAAAGATTAAAAAAAATTTAAAAAATAATAAAAAACAGAGAAAAATAATATGTTCTTCTAGATCCACATTTATCAGTCTCAGCAGAAAACAAATGGTAAAGAAAAATGAGTAACTAAAGAAGTTTAATAAAATGAGTGGTTACAAAGGTATGAGGAGAGCTGAGGTCACATGTACTGCTTCTGTGTGCAGGTCCAGCAACAAGGAAGCTGGTATCAGCTCTTGGCCTCAAGAGGCAAAGGATACAACCATCCCCAGATCTTGGAGATTATAGCTATAGTACAGGCTGTTTGTTGGACAAGAGTATTAACTAGCCTTCCTAAAAGTGTCACATCCAGCCTCTGATGAAATAGAACAGAAGATCCAGGACCATGAATATTGCAGCCTGCTTCTCATTTTGCCCTCTTAGCGCCTTCCAAAGCCTCTAACTAGACAAACACAGTGGAAGTCCGTGAACATAGAGCCCCATTGAAATAGTCAAAATGGGTCTCAAATCATCATGGAAGAGTGTGGAAAATTGATATAAGAGATATCCAGCAGAGCAGGGTCCAAACTCTTTATTTGCTTATTGTTTAAGGTAAGTATAGGTTACGTTAGGTAATAGGTATAGGTATACGTTAGGTATAGGTAATTGTTCATTTGGTTATGAACAATTTGTTTCTAAATTCCCATACCTCTGTTGAAGAATAATTACTTTATGTTCTAAAATAAAGAATTTTAAAGTAATTTTGATGTTATAAATCTGTAGAGACCAAAAAGCTACAAAAAATAACAAAGCAGATTTGAGAAATAACAACAAAAAACAGTTGAAAAAATTTGTAATGAAAATATCACTGGGCAGATTTAAAGGTAAATTATCCCCAGTTGAGGAGACAGTTGGTAAATTAAAAGACAGGTCAGAAGAAAGTTTTGAAATGCAACATAGAGAGACAGTGGCATTGAATATTCACGAAAAAGGGTAGAGACTTAGAGAATAGAATGTTGAGATGTAACATGTATTTCTTAGGGGGCCAGAAGAATAGAGGGAGAACAAGGCACAGGGAGGATTTAAGGAGATTATTGCTAATAATTACCCAGAATTGTTTAGAGACACTGATCCATAGATTTAAGAAGCCTGACAAATCCTGTACAGAATACATAGAAGATTTCCAAGCCCAGTCAAATCATAATAATACTGCAGAAAATCAAAGACAAAAAGAAAATCTTAAAAGTACCAAGAAAATGAAGGAAGAGTACCTTCCGGAACATGGCAGTTAGAAAGATTTCTTATATCACAACATGAACACTGGATGATATGAGGTAGTGGGATTAAGTAGGCAGGATGTTGAAAGAAAATATCCTCCAGTGTAGAATTCTGTACATGGAAAAGTCTTTCAAAAAATGACTAAATGATGCTTATTTTATTTTATTTTACTTATTTTTTTAAATTTTTTTTAACATTTTTTATTATTTATTTTTGAGACAGAGAGAGACAGAGCATGAGCAGGGGAGGGGCAGAGAGAGAGAGGGAGACACAGAATCCGAAACAGGCTCCAGGCTCTGAGCGGTCAGCACAGAGCCCGACGTGGGGCTCGAACTCACGGACCGCAAGATCATGACCTGAGCCGAAGTCGGATGCTCAACCGACTGAGCCACCCAGGAGCCCCTATTTTACTTATTTTTAATGCTTTTTATTTTTGAAAGAGAGAGAGAGAGAGAGAGAGAGAGAGAGAGAGAGAGAATGAATGAGCAGGGGAGGGGCAGAGAGACAGGGAGATACAAAATTCGAAGCAGGCTGAGCTATCAGCAGAGCCCGGCATGGAGCTCGAACTCACAAATTGCGAGACCTTGACCTGGGCCAAAGTTGGAAGCTTAACTGACTGAGCCACCCAGGTGCCCCTAAATGATGCTACTTTTAAAAGAACAACAAAACAAAAATAAACAATAAAACAAGAGAAGCTTGCTCTATTAGAAGATCCTAACTAAAGAAAAAAATTGACCCTCAATGGAGGGGTCCATGAAGCCTGAAGAAAGAAACCATATATGCTTGTAACTGAAGTGAAAGATAGCTAGATTAAATAGTAGTATTCTCTTACAAGTATTTTTTAAAAGGCAGAATTAAAAAAATGACAATATCTCACAAATCAAAGGAGTTAAATGATGTTTAAAATCTATGCTGCTGCAGTATCTGTTAGGAGGGTAAAATGATGATCAGTAAGCTATTATAAGTCGACTATGCATATTTTCTTTTTTAGGCTACCTATTAAATGAAAATTAACAGAATTTATCACTAATAGAGAAGAGAAAGAATGGAATGACAAAAGTAATCAGGACATAAGAGGAAAAGAAAGAAAGGCTGTAGAGAAACACCATGACCAAAATGAATCAGATGCACAAAGTGAGATGATCTGTTTCTAGTTATATACCCTCAGAACTCCTTGCACATGTGTACAGGACACAAATGAGAATATTTATGATGGCACCCTTCACAATTAGCAAAAATTCAAAACAACTGAAATGCCAATCCACATTAGTATGTATAGGTAAATTATAGTTTATTTTTAAAGTGGCAAACTGTATAGCAATAAAAATAAGTGAATTATAGCTTAAAAAATAAAAGAATAATCTTTAACAAATAATAGCATAGAGTGAAAGAAATAAATCTCTAAAGGAAACACAGTATGATTCCATTTATATAAAATTCAAAATTAAGAAAAATGCAACAGTGTTATTTAAGGATACATTAGTGTAGAACCAGAAAAAAAAAAAATATTAGCATATGTTTTACTCTAGGAGAAATGAGTCCATTCTGATTGGGATGTGCCACACTTGTATTTCCTACTGGAAGCTGATAATATTCTATTTCATGAATAAGACATGTCTACACAACCTAAGAGTGTTGATTAATTTTTGTAAAATTTCACAATAACAGCTCAGTACATTTTCCTTCTTGATCTCACTTTTAAAAAAAAAGAAAGCTATGAAACTTTTTGGAAACTACTGAGGAGTCCTTTTTTTTTTTTTTTTTTTTTGATGTTTACTTATTTTTAAGAGAGATGCACACAGAGTGACAGCGGGAGAGGGACAGAGAGAGAGGGAGATGTAGAATCCGAAGCAGGCCCCGGGCTTGGAGCTGTCATCAGGGAGCCCAATGCGGGGCTCAAACTCACAAACCACGAGATCATGACCTGAGCCGAAGTCGGACGCTTAACCGACTGAGCCACCCAGGTGCCCAAGAAGAGTCCTCTGTCTTAATAATTCTATTTTCCAAGTTAAATATCCTCAGGTTCTGTGACATTTTTTTCTTCCTGTAACCTCTTTCCAGATCTCAACACTGTTTTCATGCCACTCAGTTCTGCTTGACTTTAATTTAATATTATTTCTGAAAAGCCATAGCACCCCAAGACAAATTACCACCTCAATATAATGTATAATGTAAACAGAGCAATGGAACTGAATTGATTTAGATAGTATGCTTCCACTAAAGGAATCTGATTATTCCATCACTTTATTTTAGCCAATTCAGAATAGTTTTGACTCACCTAGGCAATTATGCTGAGCTAAACTCATCAATTTCTCTTAAGTCAATTCTCCTTTCTGTATTTATGTAGGCAAATTTAAAAATATCAATAATAGTTTTAAAATTTGTTTTCTTGGTTACTGCCATTCACGCCTATTGAGATGATTTGGAATCTCATTTTGACCAATTTTTGACCTGCTATCTTCCCCAGTTTGAAGTTATCTTCGTATTTTATATGTATAGTTTCTATGCCTTCACTAAATGGATTGATCAAAATGTTGACTACAGCTGGGTGTAGAACAGGGTTCATAAAGAGAGCTTCAGAGAATCCGTTCTCTGTTGAGGACACTGGTTAGAACCTCTTTCCAGTTCAGCAAGCTTCCCTGAATCACCTGTAGAGGACGCTGTTGGTGCTGGGCTCAGATGCCTGGGAACTTCTGGTACTATTTCTGTGTGCCTCTCTGCTTGTTTCAATGTGTCTGTTTCCCTCTAACAGCCAAGCTGTTACTCTTCTAGGGGAGATGGCCCACTAGAAATCCGAGCTTCATTACTAGGGGCCAATGTCACTCCTAGGGGACTATATCGCTCCATATCATGCTGGCCCATAGCCAATAACTAAATTCAAGAGTCCATGGGGTTCCTGGCTGGGTCAGTCAGAAGAACATGTACCTCTTGATCTCAGGGTCGTGAGTTTGAGCCCCACGTTGGGTGTAGAGATTCAAAACAAAACAAAACAAACAAAAACCACACAAAACCAAGAGTCTAAAACCCACTTTTCCTACCTCCAGTTTGACAAATTCAAATGACATTTTGTCTATCCTGTCTTTCAAGCTAACATAAGAGAATTGCAGTGGATTTTTTGAACTCAGGATGCACAAGTATGCTCAATGTTTCTTTTGGCTAAAATGTTAAATAGTAATTTACAAAGAAATCATACTGATAAGGAAATTGAATTAAAACCACAATGCGATTTGGCGATACAATATGCCACTAACAGATAAGATACATTTTAGAAATGTGATTATAACAAATGTTACTAAAGATGTGGGACAATGGAAATGCTACTACACTTCCATGGGAACAATTTAGGATTATTTGTTAAAGTTCCAAATACAGGTTCCATGTCGTTCGGTAATTCAAGCCCTGTATGTACAGACTTCATACGTTGATCAGGAGGCATGTACAACGAAGTTCAAAGTATTATTGTTAGTGGGAAAAAACTGGAAACTGTTCAAATGATATTAACATTAGAATGGATTAATATATTTAGTCATATTCATAAATTATTGCTTCCTGTATCACTGTGGATGCATTACGGTAATGGAATATGCAGTTAATAGGAAGAAAGTTACATAAGAATAGATAAAATTTGAGGTCATTTGCATTAAAGAGAAAATATATATAGCTTTGGTTAATACATTCAGAAGTGCATACATACACTGCAAAATAATATAGAATATAAAGATTGAGCTAATGGCAAACAAGGCGGGGGGGGGGTGCAGGCATCCGTAGAAACAGGGGAGAAGAGGACACTGGAATTTCCAAGGTCTCTGGGGGGGTGTTGTTTTTGTGGCCAGATGGTGGGCACATGTATCTGTTGTTTTTTAATCTTCAGGCTATACATGCATATTACTTATATAACTCTAAATATCACAATAATTTTTAAAAGAAATGAAATTTAGTCAGGCATGAGAATAGCTTCTTCTAGTCATTACTGCTTTCTAAATGTCATAAGTGTTAATCTCTTCTAAGGCATCACATAATGTTCCTCAGAATAAAAGTTGAGCTTAGCTCATATGTAAAATGTAGCCTATTTTCTTCTTAATGTCTCTGATATTTCCCCATTTCTAGTTGTTGCCTGATAGGCACCAGCCCATGTTGCTCTCATAAAACTTGCTGTGAATTTCAATGCTCTCAGAAAAAAAAAAAATTTCAAGATGCTAGTAAAAAAATTAAGGAACAAAACTTGGTGAAACTCTTCCACTTCCCCTATTTTTTAATGGACATGTCAGCCCATACTTATTTTGTTTTTCCATAGGAATTTGGTAAGAAGATTGAAAAATGTAATCAGAATATCTCCAGTCCAACCGTGTTGGACTATGTCTCCCAGATCTTGAGTTTTCTTAGGACAGTAAAATACATAAACAAAAGAATGGGTTTGATATATATACACATATATGTATATATATATACATATATATATACACATATATATATATATGTGTGTGCGTGTATATATATGTATATATATATGTATGTATATATATATATATATATATATATATAAAATCATAACAAAACTGTAAACAAAATTTATGTTACCAATCCAACATAATACATCATGGCAAGGCAGCTGCTCAGCATTATCACCATTATTAAAGAAAGGATATTTTAAAACTACAAAGGGGAAAAGATATTAAATCAGAATAGGAAGAATTCCTACACAAGAAAAATCAGCTGTTGACCTCATAATGTCAGACATGTATGGATAGATTTATTTTCTCATTTTTTAAATGTATCATTGAACTAGAGACAGTGTCACCCAGGAAGGCATGCACACAAGCAAATGGAAACCACTGTTCTTAAGCCCCCTGCTTTGAATTAGGTGGACATCATAATTATAAATTGTATATAGAAACGGGAACATTTACATGGTGAGGGGGTTAGGGGTTTAAATGCTTGATGTTAAGTACTATAGTTTGTAGAAGTGACGGAAGTTCTAGGGTTTTGTTATGTCCCTAGTTGTCTAAACCAGAGAAAACCAGAATGCGTGCGGAGATAAATTTGATCACTCACAAAGCAGTTTCTTGGTTAAATCATTTTATTTAAAAGGCACTCACCACTGGAGAACAACACTATAATTTTGCCTAATTGAACTCTGAACCTAAAATACAGCAATACAAGAGAAGGAACAATTCAGGACAGAAATGATCAAGTCAAATTAAATAGCAGTTTAATTTCCCTTCTGGAGAAATGTGTATTCAAGCCGTATTTCTTTAAAAAAAAAAAAAAAAAAGATGAGGAAGGAGAACAACAAATAGCTAGTATGTTCTAGTTCCTTTCTGAACACACTGAACTCAGAGCTGTTAAAAAGGAGAGATTTTGAATTTCTGGAAGAAATGGAAACTGGTTTATTTATTTATTTCTTGTAAATTTATAGTCCAGTACCCTTCGCTGAGCCTTTAGGCGTATTTATAATCTGACACCATATTCTATAAAAAAAAGTGAGACTTTTTTTACGAGCAGTTGCACATAGTTTAAATTGCTACAACATAAAAGCATAATACTGGCTAAATTACGAACTTGTACTAATATACTGAGAACATGCCTCTCCCATTTCATTAAAGAAAAATGCTGATAGTTCACACCAGGCTTTTAGACAGAAGTAATGCAGACTTAGAAGGTGCAATTTTCATGTCCCTTCTGGAACATGAACAATCCTAAGATGCAAATGCATAAGAAACAATCCCAAGTGAAAACATTGATACTTCAGGCAATGGCTGTGGAAGTTTTTCTTATTAGTTGATTGATTTATTGGTTGTCCTTTATTAGAAATAGGTGAAAAGAAGCTGAAATAAAGCCTTCAGTTAGTAATAAATATGTAAAGGTAGTGAAAAATGAGAAAATTTGATAGACTTTATAGTTTCCTGATATGGGGCTACACAGTACATGCTTCTGTCCCCTAGCTGGGTTGGTACAAAAGCTAATACATTTAAATGAGTTTAGAGTTATGTCCCTTGTGATATTTGAGCATACTAAACTGTTTACAGAGGTTAATTTGGGACTACATAGGGAAGCAGTTTTCCAGCTGTAATTTAGGTTAGTTGTTCCTTTTAGGTTGTGAGGCAATCAAGTTTTCTCTGCAGTAAAGAAAATTTTAGGTCGTGTCACAAATTATTATGAACACAGCCACTTTCCTTGATGAGCCTTGTGTAGATGATTCTGAAGATAGAAACAACTTGGCATTATGTCAGCACTTCAATATGTTTGCTGTTACCTGGACATAGTTGCTAACTGTCTAATTTACCTAAATTATCTCCGGGTGTCCTCTTAAATTGAAGATACAATCTTATTCTCACCATTCTATTAACTGCCGATAATCTGGGGAATTGTTTACGCTTTATCTAGTTTCCTTCTGGGCTGCCTCCCCACCTCAGCCTACACATTCTGGAGCTGCTTCAGGCTTATTACTATGATGTAGGAAGTTATTAAAATATGTTAATTTGCCCGACTGACATGACTTTAAATTTAGCCCTCATAACTTCCTGCCTTCCAGGCTGTCCACACTGTGCAGTACCTGGAACGAGTTATTATTCTGCAATGAAATAGTTATTCAGGAAAAAAAAAATACTATATGGCTTTCCTTTGTAACCATCTCCATGGTACCGTTCTGTAATTTAACTAAAATCAGTGGTCGCTAACATGTACTGAATGCTTGCTCTGGGTCAAGCGGTCTCCTCCACACTTGGCATATTCTATGATTATCTGTGTTTTATAGATGAGAGTTGAGTGGTTGAGTAACTTTTACATCATAGAACTAATCAGGGGCACAACCTAGAATCCTCTCCAGGCTGCCTGGCTCCAGGGTCAATGCTCCTACTACCATAATATACCCTTTTAAATGTTATGATAGGTAGAAAGAACGGCAATCCTTCTACATTAAAAAAAAGTACCATTTTGTAAATATTATTCTAATGAAATCCAGGTAGAGACTTGTGTTTGACCTTCAGGAAATGAGGAGTAGCCGAAACAGCTTGTAAGTTCAGGAACTGAATCAAGTTTCAGAAAGCACACTGCTGAGACCTGGAGAAAAGATTGGAAGCCATCTTTCCCTTGGCACACATGGTTTCTACACCCCAATTCTCACTTCCACCTCCACGCTTTCCCTCTAATTCCAGTGCTTGCTCCACTGAACCATTGTCTGTTGTCCCAAGATTCTAGGACCATGATCCTCTGGGAGCCCTACCTAGGATGACCCCTCTGTCCTCTCCATACCACACCTGACTTTCCTGGTTGCTGCCTTCAGGACTGTCCTTAAGGGATATTTCTTCTGCTTCTGCTTCTTTTACTTCTAAGGCTGGGTTAAAGAACCTGCTTAATACACAAAACACTATGGAACATAACAGTAAAGCAAGTACGTTTTTACATATCTGTTTCTCTCCACTCCTATAAAGGTACTAGATATCTCTTATTCACTTGCCTTCTGGTGTGCTGTTCAAAATTTCTAACAACTGGTGGTGAGGATATGCGCCTGGGTACATAATACCAGCCTGAAGATTGCCTTCCCTTCTCCAACCAGTCCATGTTCCAAGCCTCTCTGAACAGGGTGAAATTTGGAGGGGTGTGTGTGTACATGTCTTGACTTCCTAAGATATGAGAAAGAAGACAGTGGTGAAGCCCACAAACCCACTGGTGGGATATTTCAGTGGGTGGCTGGACGTGGCTGTCATGCCATCAGAAATTATCCCGGCTTCGGCACTGAAACAGGGTCCAAGACTCCCCTGCTGTGACAGACATTGCACTTTAAGTTTGTAGATCCACTTCAAGGTTGCCAGTCTCAGGGGAATGGCAAATGGGATGGGAACTTTGAGAATCTCTGGGCAGTGGCTGTTTACCAAAATGTAAGGAAGCATTACATTTGCTCATTACAAAGTGCTCATTACAAAGCATTACAAAGTGCTCATCTCTGCAGTTCAGAATGCACAAAAGGCAATCAACTCACATTTAGGGAAGGATGCGAAAGAGGAAGAGGATGAAGAATTAGGTGGGGCGTGTCCATGCAGAATAACAGGGCCAGTGTTGCTAGAGAAGAGAGAACAAAGGGAAAAGTGACGGAATGAGTTCAGAAAAGAAATCACATCACATGGCCTTCTGAAGGCCATCATGAGGAATTCAGATGGATTTTATTCGAAGTGCAAGAAGTTACCATTGTGTTTTATAAGCATACCACGTGTGTGCCCGAGTGTATTTGACATCAAATCATCTACAGACCCAGCAAACTTTTAGCTATGATAATCTTTGTAGGAAGAGATTGGAAATGATTTGAATTTTCCTGTCAGGGAAAGTTACACACAGGTTTATACTCACTAACGTATTAGTAAATCCTCAAGTTTAAATGCAGCAGCAGCACAGATTGTAAGATGGCAAGTAATATGGATCATACGGGGGAAAAGCCATGTTTAAATATGTTTTAAATTCCCGCATAGTCCATTCAAAAATAGACACATAGCAAATATCTCTCTCAAAAAAATATTTATCAAAACAGCAACAACAAATCCTCTAATTATACTTAACCCACTATGTAAGCGTTATGTTTTCTAAGAGCCCATAAATAAAGAGATAGCACTAAATGTGTTATTAAATGGAAAACAGAAAAAAAAAAATCAGAAAGGAGCTCCCTGATCTAGCCAGAAGCAGTTTGAAGACAAGTGTAGGATAGCATCTGTCATCTAAGGTTGGAATAGGAATTAATATTACAAAAACGTGCTTTGGAAAAAATGATAGTTTTGTGATGTAGTTTATTTTTAATTAATGTTTCTGTTTTCTTGACATAACCTTCTATTCTAGGGAACCTAATTCCTACCTTTAAGGCTTTCCATGTGAATAAATAGAAAATGTGAATTAAGAAAGTTTCCGAGTGACCTCTCTCATTGACTTTGCCTTCCCTCTGTGAGGGGATGCTGTTGGGGGCATAGTGTCCAAGAATCTTTTTCTAATTTCGGGAAAAAAAGGGAAGCAGGGGAAAGAGGAAAGGCAGAGCTTATAAAGTTTTATCAAATATTCACAAGAAACTCGTATAAAAAGTGTCTTTTGTACTTCAAGGAGAGTTACCACTGCCCAGTCCCATTCATTGTGACACTTTACTGGAGAATCTAGTTTTTCCCAAACAGAAATTCTATTTCAGCAGCTTAGACAGGGCACACTGTGAATCTTAACAGTATGCATTGATAGCCTACAGTCCAGCACATGTTTTGGATTTTAGGGAGAGGAGACAGAATCCCCAATATCAAGGAACCTAATGTTTTGCTCATCAGAGATCTTAAGAAATAAACATAAACATTTGAAGAAAAAATAAATGTCTTGGTGTGTGTGTGTGTGTGTGTGTGTGTGCACATGTAAAATATATAGGGCTAAATAGTCTGTTCAAATAAAGTCATAGCATTGTAACATCACAATTTACCTGAATTATTTACGCCAAACTTTTAATTTTTGGAAGTGATTATTTTCTTTCAAAAGTCAATTCGAGTTAATATGTTCCAGTCAAAAATTTATTCTGGTCATTATTCCTTGTTTCTTTTCTTTCTTCCTCTTTTAAACATGTATGACACCAATTGCATATTTAAGCAGCGATTTATATCTAAATGTTCAATACACTTTAATTCATTTGTTCAGTTTGGGGAAATCCTCTCCCAAACTGAACTTACAACATTCAATTTTATATTAAAACTCCCAAGAAGTCTTTGAGACCTGGAAACTGAATTTTAAAAATTTAGACATACATTCAAACGCACACACACACACACACACACACACACACACACACACACACACATACCTGTGTGTGTGTGTGTGTGTGTGTGTGTGTGCACATGGGTGTGTATTATAAAACTATATAAATACATCTTTACATACATAAATGCACTGATGAACAAGAGGATCAGGTTGCCAAAAACCGTGTTCAAATAACATTCCGATGAGAACACTGTGTTTTGTATTAAAGGAGCAATAAAACAGCTTTTAGTGGCTCCTATAGGAAATCTACCTTTTGTTAGCACACGTTACACCAGTACTGCAAATTTTGAAAATTTGTCACATCAGCAAAACTAGATATTTCATGAATCTTGGAGAGGGACATTTTGCATTGAGGCAAAATAAACATCACAGTTTTGTGTTCTCTATTTTCATTAGTCATTTTTTAAAAATGCAAAAAGCATTTCAGTTTTCAAGACTATATGGGACCACTTGGGGGTGAAATAAAATAGATCGATGCCTGGTGACAGTCCTGAGGATGTAAAACAGTTGTTTTCACCTGCTGTGTCTCTGAGAGATGAATGAGGATAGCATTTAGATATGTTTCTGGATTTGTGTAAAGAAAGGTCCTTTTAATAGAACACCCAATAAAAATATAGTACTACCTCTTGAATCTACCTTTATTCTTCCAGAACTAGTAAGGTACAGAATTTACTTAGAAATCAGATGAGAAGAAGGAAATTCTGAGTCTTAGCTCTCACACTATTTAATTGAAAAACAAGTGTCTTTTTCTCTGTATGCTAATGTCTAAATGGAATTGATGTTAACCTGAGACGTCTACAAATCCAATATGACAATCCTTGCTTTTTATAGTTTTAAAATGAGTTCAGAGTAAGGATTTGAAAACCTTGTTACTGCCTGAAAAAAATAATAATCCCCAGGGAAAAGGAATTAGAGGGAAAAGAAAAGGACCCTTGTGTGCACAATTATGTTCCACCAAATGCTTTTGTGAAAGGAATAAAACAAGTATGGGTTTTCTTATATTCAAGTAATGAGAAGAGACAGTCCCTTTGATTTAATTACTTAATACTGGCATATTTCTGTCAAATAAATTTTCAAGGAAGAAAAATATTGTACCGCCAGTAATTATGTTAGTATTAAATGTTAAAGAAAAAAGACCTTATATCTCATTTTATATACTAGACCTTTCAGCATCTTGATTTTGTTCAGTAAGGTAGGTGTGGAGGGCACGATAGGGTATTATATGGCAATTCCTTGACTGTATTCCTATGAGAGATGATACCATATTAAATTATTATTTAAATTTAATTATTAAAGTATTTATTATTTAGTTACTTTCTGTTATTAGGACCCCGTGTGTTCTTAGCATTGAATCTATTTAAAAAGTATTTGTCTTAAGAGCTTTCTGTAACTTTCTGTTGCCTATATCACAGCAATTATTGAATTTGGGTGCATACACTTACTATTTAACACGCAAAATTACATGTCATGTCAGAGTAGAGAGGGATTGTCTTCCCTGTTTACGAGTATTTGAAGCAATTCTGCCTGAATCTAAGGACAAGGAAGCCAACGCTGCAGGCAGAATTAGTCTCATTCTGAACTCAGGTTTACTCTGCATGTATTCTACCCCTGAGATGCTGCCACCTTTAAAGAATCATAAAACTCTGAGAAGCACTTAGCCAGACATGCAATTGACAGCTTGGGTCTCAAATAAATTTAATAAGTTCTCAAATAAAGTAAACAGTGCATTAAAGGAAAATTATAGGATAAAACATTTTTATTGTATTTCTTTAATCTTATGCTGACACTCTGACAGCACATGCTCATTAGCATAGGTTTTTAAGCATCTTAAATTCCAAAAGGATTTATGTAGGGTTCAAAGCGCCATTAGAATCTAGAGCACAATCCATTTATTTTTTTCCCCAATGCCTTAGAAATAAGTCAAAGCCTTTTACATTACATTGTTATTTTAACATTTATGTATAAAATTCCATAGAAATAAAGTGCACCATTCTTGCACAATGGTGTATATTATAAACAGTGAAGAAGTTAAGCAGTGATAGTTTATCTGTGTTGAGGAACAGGGAATTACTGTTCACGTTAGGTTTACTCAGGTACACAGTGGGGCTGATGATAGGAAGAATAAGTCCAAATATGACATAGGACATAAGTGTTAGGAAATGTGCTTAATATATAAGGTATGCTGATAGTATACCTGTGACTGTTTAATTACATACACAAGTATTTACTAAGTACCAATCGCCAATCGGTAACTAATCCAAATTTTAGCAAGTAGAATCTGCTCAATCAATATTTATCAAAGCAGACTTTGTCACTTGCCATTTATGCACTTAAAGAAGAAAAAGGGAAAACAAAAGAAAGAAAGAGAAGGTTTGCATTTGATTTATTGTAACTAAGGAGAATCCATTGTAACAGAAAATATAATCTCTCCATAAAGTACCACCTTGGTCAAATAACTTTCCAAGCCTTGAGAATTTGTTTGAGAAAGCACTTAAAAATCACCCTAAACTCTATGTGGTTTTAAAAAGACGTGAGAAAATTGGGAGGTACCCATTAAATGGAATAGGTTGCCTTGTACGCTGACATTGGGAAATGAGCCCTGACAAGGGACAGATGCCCATGCTGATCAACCTGCTGTGGAGCAAACAGCACTGCTTTGAAAATCTGAGATGGTATTTCTGGTTTTAGGTTTTCAAAATGGACTTACGGATTGATTATGACCTACATTGGTGCCTCTTTAGCACGTTTTCTGCACAGTGGTTCCAAGTGACTTTGACATAGCATGACGACTCAAAACCTTGGAATAATGATGCTGATGGAGGCATCCTTGAGGAGTTTTTTTGATACGTAGCTGTTACAGTTAGCTTGAAAATGATTACTCTTCAATGTTACAATGATTATATTAAAAAAATACCAGAAGTTGTATTTTAAAAATATCCTTCGGTCATAGGGGCCATACTGACTCTATGGATTAAATCTTCTGCCGTCCCCTCACTTAGTGCCTTAGTCACCTCTCATCTGTCACGACATAGTACTCGTGTGTCCCAAAACCAATGAGAGGACAATGGGCAGAGTTATAGGCAAAGTTACTTAGGAAACAGCCTTAGCAAGGTGGAGCACATGGTGGAATGTTCTGCTTGCGAATGTCTCCTGTCAAGTGTGTTATTAAAACACACAAAAGAACGGCAACAGTGTAGCAGACATCTACAGCATCTTATTATCCAACAGTGTTTCCCACTCCCCCCAAACCCCCGCCCCTGGGTCTAAATTGTTGAATACTTTTACTAATTAATTTGACATGTAAGTATCTCAAAATATCCTAATTAGGGCTTAGATTCTGGAAGTACATCTGTTCACTTTGCTTGTCGATAGACCAGAAAAGCAGAGAGAGGAAAAGAAAAAAAGGAAAAAAAAAAAAAAAAAAGATCCTGAGAAGCCTCCCTTTTTGCTTTTAGGAGAATCACAGCTATGTTTGTGTTACAGAACAACTAATTAAAAGACACATAACTTGTGCAAATACTTTCAGTTTTTTCTCTTTAATATCTCTCCTTGGCAATCTGCTCATAAAACCTATTCTTTTGGGTTTTTCTCCTTTAAATACTGTCATTCATTTGCTCTGCTCCCTGAATGGAAGCTGGAGCATACTTTAGGCATCAGTCCAATGCACTCCATTTACAAATAGGGAAAGTGAAACCATGGAGGCTAATGACTTCTTTCAAAATAGTGGAACTTTCGGAACAGTCATCCATAGTGATCCAGATCCAAGATCTCATCTTTTCCTGATTTCTTTTGTTTTTCTAAAGCTCCATCTTACTTACTGCTTCATAGAATGTCGTCTCTGTGTCTTGATGGAAAGTGAAATCTAGTTTAGAATCATGGAAAATAATACGAAACGGTTAGTTTCACAATCACCAAAGATACTGAAGCAGTGTCAAAGAACATGGAGACTACAGAACACATGGAGCTCTGTGGACCACTTCTCTCCACTAGGTGCCTGGCCTTGCCATAGCTATTGTCAGCTCTGATCTGATAAATCAGGGTGTTCTCACATGTGAGTGATGTAGCATATGCAAATACCTCGAAGAGAGTTTTGCACTCAATAAGGGCTCTTTAATGTGTATTTGTTTTTGAGAGAGAGAAAGAGAGAGTGCTCCAGCAGAGGAGGGGCAGGGAAAGAGGAAGACAGAGAATCCAATGCAGGCTCCACGCTGTTGGCACAAACCCTGAGGTGGGGCTCCAACCCGTTAACTGTGAGATCATGACCCGAGCCAAAGTCCGATGCTCAATTGACTGAACTACCCAACTGCCTCAATAAGAGCTCTTTAAATATGGCTTTTCTTTTTTCCCTTTCTTCTCTAAAGCAAAGAAAACTTACATGTTTTGGGTAACAAATCAAAGCATATCATTGGGTAACATCATCAAACGAGTTTGGAGGACAGCTAATTATAAATTTGTTGTTGTTGTTGTTTTGTGTCATATACTAGCAAGACTGTAAATTCTTTATTGAAGTAAATGAGTTAAAAATAGCATGCAAACTATAAGGAGCTCATGCCTAAAAACATTTGAAACAATGCTTTTTTTATTTTTACTTTTTAATACATTTTATTCTGAGACGACATGAGCAGGGGGTGGGGAAGAAACAGGGAGACAGAGGATCCAAAGTGGGGTCTGTGCTGATCGCAGTGGGCCTGATATGGGGCTTGAACTCATGAACCCCAAGATCATGACCTGAGCTGAAGTCAGGTGGTCAACCAACCGAGCCACCAGGTGCCCTGACAATTCTTTTTTAAATTGCTACTGGTGATTATTTTCATAACTTTGAATGTATGTACATACATATACCTATTTATAAACCTCCAATGAGTCAACCTTGCAGATGAAAAATGTAAAGATTTATTTAATATCTTCTCCCCCTTTCTTATTCAATACAAATTTGATATTTCTGTCCTATTTTTCTCTTAGTAATCTGAATAACATTAAAAATGTGCATGCGAATGTCTTTTTCGTTATTTTGTGAAAATGCTTTTAAAAGCGTTTTTATTTATTTTGAGAGCAAGTGCACTGTGTGATAGGGGGAAGAACACAGGTGGAGAGAGAGAATCCCAAGCAGGAATCCCAAGCAGGCTCCACCCTGTCAGCGCAGAACCCCGCACAGTGCTTGAACCTGTGAGATCAAGACCTGAGCTGAAATCCAGAGCCAGATGGTGAACCAACTGAGCCTCCCAGGCACCCCTGGTGCCTTTTTTTTTTTTTTTTTACCTCTCTGAAATGTGTCCGTTTTTTCCCCTTCAAATCTTTCAATTACACTTTTATTTTTACAATATCACTGGGAGTAATATTTAGGTTACTTGTAGCACCCCTAAAAAAATCTGATTTCACTATGACTAAGAGTATCCTCTAAACAATGGAAAACAATGCATGTGGCTTCATAACTTTGCATACTCAGTTTTCGGGTTGTTAGTTTTGGTTGACGGAATGAGGATGGGTACGATTCCCTCTGAACCTGCTCATTTTCACAAATGTGGCCCCTCCACGCCTCTGTTCATTGCTCTGTCTTCCAGGTTTCTTTTACTTTAGTTTTTCTTTTATTGTTTTACACATTTTTACTTTAATCCTTAGGAAATGATTACTTAATTCAGGAGCGTTCTTCTGGAATACCTCTTAACATGCTAGGTTAAAAATATAATTACCTTCTTCATCCTCTATTCTCTTTCCTCTGGGGTCAAGTTTTTTGTATGCCTATCTTGACATGTTTCAGGTATTCCTCAATTACTAATTTATTTAAAAAGAGGGAGTGAATAACTGGCTTATCTTCCCTCTGTTGAGAAAGTAAAAATATTTCCCACTTTAATCTCTATATTCTAATTTTTTTTCTATGCCTGTTATTTTTAAAAGAAAAAAGAAAATCAATCCCTCCCAGTTTCCAATTTCCAGAAAGTCAGGTTTCTTCACTGACACAGGTTTTTCTTTTTTTTTTTTTTTTGGAATCTGTATATTTATTTGATGGTTAGGGAAGACCAGCCTTGTCAATTTCATTTTGTTTTTTATTTTGTCATATTCACCTTAATAAATGGGGCTTATATTTTTTTATTCCCAGAATTCCTATTTGTTTGCATTGTTACCTCTTATCAACGTTTAAATTACAGTGAAAAATTGTCTTTTCACACTGCATTATTCTGTCCTATGATTTCAGTTTTGGAACACTGTATTGCCTATTTTTCATTAATAACGAGATTAATCCATTTATGTTTCCATTCTCCTTAAGATGTTTCTATTTAATAAATCCTTAATGTTTACCATTCATGCTAGTGTATAGTAGGATCAAAGCATGAGTAATGCCCAGTTCTTACCTTAGGAAAGCTCGCACAGATGTGATTCTTATGCAGAAAGTGACATACTGCTAACTTGAAATTTTATGCTCTGTATGCAATTTAGAGATCCTGCATTCCAGATTCTATTTAGGTCCCTCTTGACTTCCGTTTCCTTTGGCAAAAATTGCTATACTTATCTTTCTATATAACTCACTTAGCTCAAAGTTGGAAGTGAATTTTTGCCTATATGTACTAGGTAGCCTTCATATTCTGGAAACTCTCATTTATAATGTGAAATCCCCACCAGGCTGAAAAAATAGGATAAAGAATTACTTTCAACTCCCTGAGGTTAAAAAGAATACAAAGAAAAAAAAATCATGGATTGATTGTTTTTTGGAGACCTAGCTCTGCCTTTAATCAGTATTAGTTTGTTTAAATTTATATATGATATATATATCATATATATATATATATATATATATTTATATATGATATATATATTATATATTTATATATGATATATATATATGCATTTTGTATATATACATATTTATGTATATTTTATACATATATAATTGTTTTAATTCTATATAGTTATTTCAAATTAAATTATAATAAATTATAAATATGTGTAGGTTAGCATATGCACCATTGAAATGATGAAGGGACCTGGGATATTTGAATAAAGAAGGGACTGTGCCTATGTGTGGGTAAGAAGAACAAGTTTTCCTGGCTAACTAGTTTTTGTCGAAGATACCTACAACGTTTATGCAGCTTAGCCTACTTACCGCACTTTCTGAATGTTGAATGTCTTCAAATATGACAGCTTTGATCAAAGCCACTTTGGAACTTGAAAAAGATACAAAAATACTGACAAATAGCATTGTTTAAAACCTCTGTTTTTCAAACAACGAAATTTATTTTTCAACTTGGGAATTTAGAGTAAATAAATGTTCCTGCGTTTGGTCTTTTCTTCCTTTTTTAATGCAAAAGAAGAATGATTTGAGATGTAACAAATAGCAAAATATAGCATTGTCATCTTCTGTGTCTCTTACCACAGCAAAATGCCAGGGAGCCTCACCTATGGTGCACCAGGTAAAAGACTTTTAGTTGTACACAAAACAGCATTCTGCTCTAGGAAGCATGTAATTCGCTTTGTGGTTCAACTCTAAATAAAGAAAGCCATTTTCTACTCTTAGAAAGTCCACAATGTTATATAAGGTGTAAAAATCAAGAGTTTTCCCAAAACACTTTAATATAAAATAAATTAAACATCTTTATAAAGGAGATAACCCCAAACTTGACATTTGCAACACATTACGTCCTTTCTTCCTTCTTATTTTAGGAAGGTTCTTAGAGGAATTGATTTTATTTTATTGTTTAGATGCCTCTCAGATAATCTTAAATTTATGCTGTTATTGTTTTTGTTTTCAGCATTTCATTAACCATATGGTAAGTGAGGAGGCAAACATTCCAATTAAGTCTATATAAATAAAGAAAACTGAAGCAATTTTGAAGATACCTTTATCAGCTTAAAGATTCCTTCACCCACATCAGTAATCACAAAAAGTACAGCTTCTCACTGCCAATGACCCTGGAGAGTAGCTGGTATACACATAAGTAGTGAATAATGCTTCAAGGTCATATTTCTGAGTTACATCTCCACCAGTCTACTTAATGAAAGATAAAGGACAAAAAGGCATTGCTTCAGAAAACAAAAATAAAATAAATATTTGGGGCTAAAAGATCTTTATGGATTGCATCATATGTGATGTAATATATAAAAATATGAAAGCCACTTTGACTAATAACTTAGAAATGTGACACAGTTCAAGTTTATCATTTCTCAATAATACTTGAGAAACACTATTGTCAAAAAATGTAATGAGATAGCAGTAGCAAATGCTAGCTTGCCTTGTCTTTCAGTGTTTCCTTTGTGACTGTATGCGCAACTGTCTTAATTGTTAGAGTGTTAAAATTTACAAAAGTCCTGAGAGGAAAACACAGATATTTATCCATGTGGAATATTGCAAGCAATTACAAAGAAATAAACGCCTCTCTTTTGTGAGTATTTGGTTGGTTCTTATTTTTTGGAATAAAATAAAAGGATTCACAGAACCATTTCAAAATGGTTTATATAATTTTGAATTGAAAATCTATGTAGTTTGGCATTTTTCTGATATATGTTCACGAAGCGAAGTGCAACAGAGTCAAGAAGTTTTATTCTGCTGTTGTTTTCACTTCTGTTATTTGATTTCCATTTTATTGGGATTTGTATACAACCTAGCCAGTAGTCCCTATGACCTTTAAGTTGTTTTATGGGATAAAGTTACTTATCTGCCAGCTTCACTATCAGGACTAGAAGAATAACCTATTTATTTTTATTTGAACAACAAATCTACAGCTAGTTTCCCAGTCCTCAGAACTTTAGGGCTTCAGGCAGTCTGAGAGGGGGGGTGGTCAGGAGTCAAGGGAGAGAAAGAAGGCAGTGCAGGCAGTCACTTCAGCCTTCAAAAAACAAACCAGCATGTGAGGACTGGCCTCTCTTTTTCTTTCTCCATTACTGAAGATCCTTTCTTTAAGTAATATTCCTATCACTCTACATATTGTTCATTGCTTTCCCATGGTTCAGAGGAAGGATTATCTTGGTTACACCTCTCCCTTCCCTATTACGTTAAAAAAAAATGGTTTCTACTCACCATTTTTAAAATAAGGGCAATCCTTCTTTTCTCTTCATTCCTTTCTCTTTTCCAAGCTTTGGACATATTAATTGCGTGCCACCAGCTATATGATTAGTGAGAGATTTTAAATTTCTCTTCAGTTTCCTAAATTAGCCTCATTTCCTTGAGTACTGGGTTTTTCTCTCTTTGTTTATTTTTGTGTTTTTATTTCATATTGCAGGTCTTCTGGATCCCTATTCACTTTATGTTCCCTCTTTATAGTTAAGAATGAAGCCACACAAAGGCTAACCCTTAGGGGGTGAGAGTTGTCCCCTGCAGACTTCACTTTGTACTTGGCAGATCAGGAGCCAGTCGTATCCTTGGGGGTCTTCCCAAATGCTGGAAGAAAATGGCTTCACACACCCCAGCTACCTTTTTTCCCAAGTATTTCTTTTAATGTATTTTGTAAGCACCCCTCCTCCCCGCCCCTTCCCTGTCTGCACCTCCCCGGTCATCTAACACTCTCTTTATTCCTTTGAAGTAAGTGCTAGGCCCTCGGATATCTGCAGTGCCAATCACTCACTTTCAGTTAATCCCTCTCTTAAGAGCATCATTTCCACCTTTTCATGCAACTGCTGCCTCTAATGCAAAAGCCTTTCTGGTTTGCGTGTTTTTCAGTTTTATTGAGATATCACTGAAAAATAAAATTGTGTATATTTAGGTTGTACAAGATGCTATTTTTTAAAGTGTACTAACATGATATAGTAGATGTATATGCTGGAAATGATTGCCACGGCCGATTTAATGAACACATCCGACATTACCTCATGTGGTTACCTTTGTGTGTGTGGTGATAACAAATAAGGATCTATTGTCTTAGCAAATTTCAAGTATGCAATACAATAGTATTAAGTATCAGCACCGTGCTGTAAATTTGATCTCCAAAATTTAATCATCTTAAAACTGAAAGTTTGTATCCTTAACCAACATCTTCCCATTTACCACACCCTACGGTCTCTGACAACCATGATTATATTCTTGTTCGTAAGTGTGACTGTTTTAGATTCAACATATATGTGAGATCGCACAGTATTTGTCTTTCTGTGTCTAAAAACCTTTCTGTTTTGCAGAAACTTCTTCTGCTTTAACGCTTTGCATATGCTCTTGGTCCTGGCTAATCGTTCCATCCACTGATCATTCCATCTCTTCCATGAGCTCATTGAAATCTTTGCTTGTCATGTCTCCTCTTAATTCTCCTCATGATTATTGGTTTTTACCAATGTTTTCCCTTTATTGCAATTGTAGCGATCTCTTAGGAATAAGTGGAAATAAGTTCCACCATTGCAAACTTTGAAGTTCTTTAATTTTTTTTTAGGACATAAATAATTTTAGCAAAAATATTTACTTTACATGGGGTGCCTGGGTGGCTCAGTCGGTTAAGTGTCCAGCTCTGGATTTTGGCTCAGGTCATGATCTCACAGTTTGTGAGATTGAGCCACATCTTGGGCTCCCCACTGACAGCATAGACCCTGGTTGGGGTTCTCTCTTTCCCCCTTTCTCTGTTCCTCCAGCTCTCAAACTCTCTCTCTCAAAATAAATAAACCTCAAAAAAATATTTACAATCTGCATAATAAAAAATTATGTAATTAAAAGTTACTATCAATTCCATTTCCCCCCCAAAAAAGGTTGAGATTAATTAACTTAATTCAAGTACAGTCAACTAATCTTCATAATGCAAGCCACTAACTCGGTATATTATTGACTTTTTTGCCATTTATGTAAAAATATTAAGATATATCATTCTCAATGATTGTGCTGTTAACTATAGTTCAAGTCAGACCCAAAGAAAATAATGCAGATGAAACCTTGACTAGAGCTTTCTCTAAGTTTAAGAAGAGATTGCCCAACTGAAATTGACTTTTATAGATTACATTCAACTTCTTGTTAATTTTTCCTTTCTCATTCTCCCAGAGCCTCTATTTGTTGGTTTAGATGATCATTTCCAAATGACTCTTTTCTTTTCTTTATAATTTTTTAATGTTTATTTTTGAGAGAAAGATAAAGAGCAGGGGAAGGGCAGAGAGAGGGAGACACAGAATCTGAAGCAGGCTCCAGGCTCTGAGCCAGGCTGTGAGTATAGAGCCCGACGTGGGGCTCAAGTCCATGAACCACAGGATCGTAATCTGAGCTAAAGTCAGACGCTCAACCAACTGAGCCACCTGGGTACCTCCCAGATGCCTCTTTTCTTTGACAGAAAAGCTGAGAATGCCTTTCTCTGGTATGGTCACCTAAAAGAATTACAGTCATTGTTCAAGTTTCCATTCTAGCAGGACCTCCTGGGCAATGCCATCATGGTTTCTCTCCACAGAATACGCGGTGTTTCATCTGCCACCCTCTTGACCTGTTATGGAAATTAAATTGTTATATTCTCATATATCTCTCAATATATTTATACATTTTTATAAGGAAGAAATGTGCTTTTCTCTCATTGATCCCTGTTTTTTTAACTTAGTCCTTCTCTCTTGGGTTATGTGAAAATATATGTATTAAAGAATTAATCCTGTGAGTATCTGTTACATGTGTATTATCAAAGAAAAATTGCAGTGGACAAGTTTAATAGGCAAGGGAGATTTTATTAAAGACGACTGCTGTAGAGAAGAGATATTAAATCCAACTTCCTTGAAAAGAAAGGTGGGAGAATTTTTAACGCAGGGGTGAACTATTGGAAAAGCGCTGGAGATATTGGGGAGGAGGTTGGTCAATGTGGTTCAGCCATCCATGTCTGCTAATTGGCCCTTACTGAAGTTAGGCTCCTACCCTCCCACACGGAATGGATGGTAGGGGCTTTGCCTTTCTTGATGATTACAATTCAAGGAAATGGTTCCCAGTCCTTGAAAAAGACATTTGTCTAACACTGATGAAAGGCTAAAAGAGATTTACATCTCAAAATGGTAGAGAACAAATGTACAATTGGAAGTTTTCTAAAGTAAATGCCTTAAGGAAAGGGAAGTCAGAGAGCTTATAATCAGAAACCTGTCTAAAGTTGAGGGGATTGTTACGGCTGTCTCTGTCAATATTCTAATAAAAAATCTGATCTGAAAATAACCATCTTATATATAATTAAGAATTATTTATATACACTTAACCAAAAGCAATATGTGTGTGTGTGTGTGTGTGTGTGTGTGTGTGTGTGTATTTTTTTAAACCCACTATATATGAAGTTCATTCATCAATTAAAATTCTAAAACAGCTAGTGGTTACCAGGTAATAAAGTACTGGACCTCTCCATAGCAGTTCTCTCAACATGAAACAGGCTGGGTGGAAGGATATTTGGATACATACACTGAATATTAAGGGAACCCATAGCTGGTTCTTGAGAAAATATTTTTGTGCCTTAAATCACCTTTTCTCACTTTGTTCTGGAGATGGAATGTCAATCCATCAAGGTTGGTCTTTTCCCTTTGTTTTCCAGAAAAAGTGAATATTGCAATTTTGTTTAATAAATATTTCACATTCCATTGTGCCAGTGCTTGGGATTAACTTTAAATAATTTTGTTCCCTAACCTCGTGGATGTTATAAGTGTGCTCCCCTTTCTATCTGCCCCCAGAATTGCTTGCAAGAAGTGTGACTGCTACGTCTTCTGCCTTTATCACAAGCAAGAGCACTTGCCTGAGTGATGCCCTTACCAATTTTATCTGTTGCTTCTCTCATTCTGTCCTGTTTTACCCCATGTTAAATTTTATTTCGGAACTGAGTGTAGGAAAATATTTTTCCCTGAAAAACTAAGGTGCTTTTTCATCATAGCTAGTGAGAAGAATGTGATCCTTTCTCTATTATGCTTTGATATGCAAAAAGTTTTATCAAAACTACAATCTGACCTTTAGCAATTGTATATCCAGCATATATGGTATCTTTTTTTGAAATATTTTCTTAATTTTTATTGTAATGCTTCTCTTTCTTGGTCTTGTAATTTTTGTTTATATTTCATTTTAGTATCATGTAGGCTTTTAACAAGGTACCAGAAAATCGTTATGATATAATGTGAAGTATTAATGTAAGTAATCTTAAATACATGAATGCTTAAATAAACAGATGCTTAAGGAAATGCTGAATTGAGATGTGGGTTGAAATACACATCTACTATAAAATCTACAAAATTCAATTGTTGAAGATAACCATAAATTGAAAAAGGAATTTGAGGTATTGGGGGCAGAGAAAAAAAAAAACAACAACAGCAACAAAAACCCAACAAAAAACAAAATAACAGCAATGACAAAAAAACAAAAACAAACAAACAAACAAACAAGCAAAACCAAGACCGAGCCAGGGTCTCTAGTTTAATTATTTTATATTTAAAATCCATGACTTTAAAAAAGGACTTTCAATGAAAAAGACACTGTATATTTTTGGAGTTTCTATATCTTGCAGTGTTTTGTCCTGCTGGCAGAACAAAAGGTTGGGTATTCTTCCCACATATCACTCATTTTGAGGGTATTTTTAAAGAAATGGCATTTTATTTCCCATAGGCATACATACTGCTGCTTTCATGGTGTGGTTGGTTTATTGTAAAGACATTATGTAAATGAAACATCTAAGGAAAGATTTAGTCCAGAGCTATTGGGTTTATTCATCTCTAATTGTTTTCCTGAGAGAAAATTCAAGATCTTATTTGCTTTTTTGTTGTATTTTGTAGTTGTGTCTTTCATATAAAAGTCAGATTACTCTCTCCTCCCTCTCTCCTCCTCTCCCTCTCTCAGTCATTCATTTACTCTCACTCTGTTCCTCTATCTCTGTGAAGGAACAGGTGACAAGAAGGTAAATTTAGGATTAAACTGGGTGATTGGGAAGGAAAATGGCACTATGGGTTCAACAGACTGAACAGCAGTGGGGAATTTTTATTTAATCTTTTCAATTCAGCAGTATTCTGTGATAGATTAAATGATATATCACCCATTTGAGATTATTTGCAAGATAAATAGGAATAAAATCTACTGTTCTTAGGTAAACAACATTTTGTTTTAATTTTAATTATAGTACTCTATCATTATGATTAAGTTCTTGGGAGTAGAATAGCTGGATTACTACAATTAACTCATTTTAAGTAGATTTTATAAGTTCTGGTTTGATTTTTATCTGTATTTCTTCTCTATGGTAAATGACTCATGTCACAGTCCAGGAATATAAAATAAACAAGATAATAATATCTACATGCAATTATGTGAAGTCAGTAGCAATAGTAACTTACCTTATGCTAATAGATGTCATCACATAGTTAAATATTGTATTGTAGTAAGCATTTTCTCAGACAAGAATATTCTGGATAATGCTGTGTTGCATTTAATGAGAGATTTAGTCTGTGGTAGTTTTGGACATTTTATTCAATAGTCATCTCTGTGTCAATGATGAATTCATTAAACAAATATTTGCAATGCACTTTTTTTGTGATATATAAATAGATTATTTTTAGAGCTATTTTAGGTTCACAGCAAAATTGAGTGGAAGGTACAGAAATTTCTCATATGTCTCCTGCCCCCACGCATGAATAACCCCCCCCCCCCCATTATCAGCATTTCCTCCCAGAGTGGTATATTTGTTAAAAGCTACATTTGACGAACTTACATTGACACATCATAATCACTGAAAGTCCCTAGTTTACCTTACACTTCACGCTTGGTGTTGTGCATTCTGTAGTTTTGACAAATACATAATGACATGTATCCACCATTACAATATTAAAGAAAATAGTTTCACTCTCCTAAACATCTTCTGTTCTTGGTCTATTTATTCTTCCCTTTCTCATCCCTTACTCCTGGCAACCATGATCTTTTTACTATCTCCATAGTTCTGCCTTTTCTCAAATGTTGTATTGCTGGAATCATACAGTATGTAGCCTTTTCAGATTGGCTTCTTTTAGCCAATATGCATATAAATTCCCTCTAGTTCTTTTCATGGCTTAATAGCTCATTATTTTTAGTGCTAAATGATGTCCCATTGTCTAGATGTAGCATAGTTTATTTACCCATTTACCTCCTGAAGGACATCTCCATTGTTTCCAAGTTATGGCAGTTGTAAATAAAACTGCTACGAATGTCTGTATTCAGGTTTTTATGTAGATATAAGTGCTGAACTCCTTTGGGTAAAACCAGAGCATGATTTCTGGATCGTATGATAAAAGTATGTCTAATTTTTAAGAAGTCGCCAAACTGTGTTCCAAAATGGCTGTACCATTTGTGCATTTCCTCCAGCAATGAATAAGAGTTTCTGTTATTCCACATCTTATCCAGCGTTTGGTGTTGTCAGTGTTCTGGATTTTGACTGTTATTTATAGTAATATCTCCTTGTTTTAATTTACATTTTTTCTAATGTAAATGGTATGAATATCTTTTCATATGCTTATTTGCCATCTATGTATCTTCTTTGGTAAGGCGTCTGTTAAAGTCTGTCACCTATATTCTAACTGCCTGATGTGCAGCTGTCTCCTTTCTCCTGGCTGGAGTGGTGTCTGTCTTGGTCTGTTCAGGCTGCCATATTGGAATATACTGACTGGGTAGCTTAAACAACAGACTTGTATTTCCTCACATTTCTGAAGGGTGGAAGTTCAAGATCAAGGTGCCATCAGGGTTGGGTTCTGATGAGGCCTTTCTTTCTAGCTTGCAGATGGCTGTGTTCTTGCTGTGTTCTCACATGGTCTTTTGTGTTTGCACAGAAAGTAAACTCTGGTATCTCGTCATCTTATAAAGACACCAATCCTATTGGAGTAGGACCCTACCCTTATGACCTCATTTAACCTTAATTACTTCCTTAAAGGCCCTATCTCTAAATACAGTCCCATTGCGGGGTTTGGGCTTCCATGGATGAATTTTGGAGGGACATGGTTTGTCCATAACCGTGCAGACAGGTTTATACCTTCTGAATTCACTGATACTGAGTGTGATGTAGAGTAGTTTTGGGAAATTGAACATTTGGTTGAGCTTAAGATAGATTCCCTGAGGGTGTTGGGAGTAATGTTTATTCGATTTATACTTATATCATGCAATGGTGATAAAAACTGAATCATTCTCGTTTCACTGGTTGTCAGGACCATTATCATCTGAACTAAATGAGATCTTTACTATGTGTTGGGAACTATACTAAAATCTTTCCTGGATTTTCCATTTTAATCTTCATGATAATCGAGGGAGGGCATTCTAATATTATTTATACCACACAGATGAGGATTTCAAGCCTCTGAAATGTTGTAGTCTTTGCCCAGCACTACATGCCAGTGTGTTCCACAGCCAACATTTTATTAACACAAGTTAATATATACTTTGTTTCAACTGTCACCTAAACAATTTTGACCATCTACTATATCTAAATTTTAGCTACCTGTATCCCAGAAATCAACTTAGATTTGTAATGTCTTTGCATTTATTATATGACATATTGATGATTTCCAATATTAGAATCACTGGGTCAGTATTATAGGCTTACTAATATTATCAAAGATGACTTTTGATCTAGTAAGTGTCTTCTATATTACAGATGTTTACATTATTAGTACAAATCCCACCATAACTTTTTAAGATAGTAAATATTCCTGCTAATTTGTAGAATACAAAACTATGGTTTCAAGAGATCTAACAACCAGCCCCATATCACATAAATAATTGAATAGAATACATGCGTTATTCAAGTCCTTCCACTCATTTATCAGATATATATTTGAAAGTAGACAATTATGTATACTTTTTTTTCTGGCTATTGGGGACAGAATAAAAAGTCCTACCCGGCTAAAGAATAGTGAAGGGGTACCTGGGTGGCTCAGTTGGTTAAACATTGGACTCTCGGTTTCAGTGTAGGTCATGACCTCAGGATCATGAGATTGAGTCTCAAGATGTGCTCCCATGCTGACAGTGTGGAGCCTGCTTGGGATTCTCTCCCTCTCTTTCTCTCTCTCTCTGCCCCTCCCCACTCTCTCTCAAGAATAAATAAATAATTAAAAAAAAAAAGAATAGTGAAGGTAGAATGGGCAGAAAGACGGAATTAGGAGGCAGAGCCCATATGTAGGGCTGTACATGACATTGTGAAAAGGTTGGATGCTATTTTAATTGTAAAGAAAAGCCAATAAATATTTTAAGCAGGGGAACAATATAAGAGATTTAAACAGTTATATGGCTATGTTGCAGACTGGCTGGAAAATGGTCTATAAAGACCAGAATAGTGTCAAGAAATTCACCAAGTTTGCAGGATGTGGACATAATAGTTGTAGCCATTTGGACTCAAGTTGTATCTTGAGTAGTCAATTCCAGAGGTATTTTGGAGTCAGAACCAAATAGATGCTTTGAAGCTTTTGATGTAAGTAAAGAAAGCAAACAATTAAGAGTGACATGCTGGATTTACCCTGAGCACCTGGGGAATTAGGTGACTTTTACTGAGAAGGGGAAGCCTTCTCAGGTCAATTGGGAGTTCCTAAACAAAATCAGAGTTGAAGATACAAATGATACTTAAAATTATGTCACTAGATGGAATCACTCAGAGAATAAAAGAAGAATTAGAGGACAGGATGAAGAACCAAACCCCAGAATACTTCACTGTATTTGTTCATCTAGGGAGGAGAAACCAAAATAGGACATAGAAAATTCTAGTGAAATGTGAGTGACACCAGTGTTCTTCACAGAGCGAGAACAAACAATTCCCAAATTCGTATGGAACCAGAAAAGACCCCAAATAGCCAAAGTAATATTAAAAAAGAAAACCAAAGGCATCGCAATTACAGACTTAAAGCTGTATTACAAAGCTGTACTCATCAAGATAGTATGGTACTAACCCAGAAACAGACACATAGATCAATGGAACAGAAAAGAGAACCCAGAAATGGACCCACAAACGTATGGCCAACTAATCTTTGACAAAGCAGGAAAGAATACCCAATGGGAAAAAGACAGCCTCCTCACCAAATGGTATTGAGAATACTGGACAGCGACATGCAGAAGAATGAACCTGGACCACTTTCTTACACCATACACAAAATAAACTCAAAGTGAATGAAAGACCTAAACATAAGACAGGAAGCCATCAAAATCCTAGAGGAGAAAACAGGCAAAACCTCTTTGGCCTTGGCCACAGCAACTTCTTACTCACATCTCCAGAAGTAAGGGGAATAAAAGCAAAAATGAACCATTGGGCCTTCATGAAGATAAAAAATACTTCTGTGCAGCAAAGGAAACAAACAGCAAAATTAAAAGGCACCCAATGGAATGGGAGAAGATACTTGCAAATGACCTATTAGATAAAGGGTTAGTATCCAAAACCTATAAAGAACTTATCAAACTCAACACCCAAAAAGCAAATAATCCAGTGAAGAAATGGGCAAAATACATGAATAGACACTTCTCCAAAGAACATCCAGATGGCCAACCAACATATGAAAAAATACTCAACATCACTCATAATCAGGAAAATGCAAATTAAAATCTCAATGAGATACCACCTCACACAAGTCAGAATGGCTAAAATTAACAAGTCAGGCAACAACAGATGTTGGCAAGGATGCAGAGATACAGGATCTCTTTTGCACCACTGGTAGGAATGCAAACTGGTGCAGCCACTCTGGAAAACAGTATAGAGATTCCTCAAAGAATTAAAAATAGAACTACACTATGACCCAGCCATTGCACTACTAGATATTTATCTGAGGGATACAAGTGTGCAGTTTCAAAGGGGCACGTGCATCCCAACTTTATAGCAGTGCTATCGGCAATAGCCAAAGTATGGAAACAGCCCAGGTGTCCATCAATGGATGAGTGGCTAAAGAAGATGTGGTGTATATATATATATATATATATATATATATATATATACACACACACACACACACAATGGAGTATTACTCAGTGATCAAAAGAATGAAATCTTGGCATTTTCAACTATGTGGATGGAACTAGAGGGTATCATGCTAAGTAAAAATAGATAAAGACAAATATCATATGTCTTCACTCATGTGGAATTTAAGATACAAAACAGATGAACATAAGGGAAGGGAAGCAAAAATGATATAAAAACGAGGGGGACAAAACATAAGAGATTCTTAAATACAGAGAACAAACTGAGAGTTGCTGGATGGGTTGTGGGTGGTGTGGGCTAAATGAGTAAGGAGCATTAAGGAAGACACTTGTTGGGATAAACATTGGGTGTTATACATAGATGATGAATCACTGGAATCTACTCCTGAAATCATTGCACTATATGCCTACTAATTTGGCTGAAATTTAAAAATAATTAATTAATTAATTAATTAATTAAAAAAAAGAAAGAAACCCTTCTGTCCCTTGGAATCATGGGGCTTTCCTTTATTATTATTCTTATTTCCTTTATTATTTTGATAAATCTGTTGTTTCATTATTGGTGTATAGAATGCAACCAATTTCTGTGCATTGATTTTCTATCTTGTGACTTTGCTGAATTCATGGATTGGTTCTAGCAGTATTTTGGTGGAATATTTGGGTTTACCATATAGAGTATCATGTGGTTTGTGAGAGCAAAAGTTTGACTTCCTCCTAGCTGATTTGGATGCCTTTTTTTCCTTTATGTTGTCTGATTCCTGAGGCTAGGACTTCCATACTCTTTTGAATAACAGTGGTGAGAGTGGACATCCCTGTCTTGTTCCTGACCTTAGGGGAAAATCTCTCAGTTTTTCCCCACTGAGGATGATATTACCAGTGGGTCTTTCATATATAGCTTTTAAGATCTTGAGGTATGATCCTTCTATCCCTACTTTCTTGAGGGCTTTTACTCAGAAAGGATGCTGTATTTTGCCAAATGCTTTCTCTGCATCTATTGAGAGGATCATGTGGTTCTTGTCCTTTCTTTTATTGATGTGATGAATCACATTAATGAATCATGGATATTGAACCAGCCCTGCATCCCAGGTATATATCCCGGTTGGTCATGGTGAATAATTCTTTTAATGTATTGTTGAATCTGGTTGGCTGGTATCTTGTTGAGGATATTTGCATCCACGTTAATCAGGGAAATTGGTCTGTAGTTCTTCTTTTTAATGTGGTCTTTTTCTGGTTTTGGAATTAAGGTAATGCTGGCTTCATAGAATGAGTTTGGAAGTTTTCCTTGAATTTCTATTTTTTGGAGCAGCTTCGACATGATAGGTGTTAACTCTTCTTTAAATGATGGTAGAATTTCCTTGGAAAGCCATCCAGCCCTGGACCCTTGTTTTTTGGGAGATTTTTGATTACTGATTCGATTTCTTTACTGGTTATGGGTCAGTTCAAATTTTCTATTAATTCTCTTTTCAGTTTTGGTAGTTTATGTGTTTCTAGGAATTTGTCCATTTCTTCCATATTGCCCATTTTACTGGTGTATAATTGCTCATAATATTCTCTTAATATTGCTTGTATTTCTGCAGTATTGGTTGTGATCTCTCCTCTTTCATTCCTGATTTAATTTATTTGGATCCTTTCCATTTTCTTTTTGTTCAGACTGGATAGGGGTTTATCAATTTTGTTAATTTTTTCAAAGAACAAGCTCCTGGTTTCATTGTTCAGTTCTACTGTGTTTTGGTTTCGATAGCATTGATTTCTGCTCTAATATTTATTATTTCCTGTCTTCTGTTGGTTTTTGGGTTTTAGTTGCTATTCTTTTTCCAGCTCTTTAAGGTATAGGGTTAGGTTGTGTATCTGAGAGCTTTCTTCCTTCTTTAGGAAGGCCTGGATCACTGTATACTTCCTTTTTATGACCACCTTTGCTACGTCCCAGAGATTTGGGGCTGTGGTGTTATCATTTTCATTTGTTTCCATGTACTTTTTAATTTCCTCTTTAACTTCTTGGTTATTAGCCCATTCATTATTTAGTAGTATGTTCTTTAATCTCCAAGTATTTGTTGTCTTTCTAAATTTTTTTCTTGTGGTTGATTTCTAGTTTCATAGCATTGTTGTCTAAAATATGCACAGAATGATCTTGATCTTTTTGTACTTGTTGAAGGCTGATTTGTGTCCCAGTATGTGATCTATTCTAGAGAATGTTCCATGTGCACTCAAGAAGAATGTGTATTCTGCTGCTTTAGGATGAAATGTTCTGAATATATCTGTTAAGTCCATCCAGTCCACTGTGTCATTCAAAGCCATTGTTTTCTTATTGATTTTGTGTTTAGATCATCTGCCCATTGCTGTAAGTGTGGTGTTGAAGTACCCTACTATTATGGCATTGTTATCAATGAGTTTCTAGATGTTTATGATTAATTGATTTATATATTTGGTTGCTACTATGTTTGGAGCATAACTGTTTATAATTGTTAGATCCCTTATGTTTATAATTGGATAGATCCCTTAATTATGACATAATGCCCTTCTTCATTTCTTGTTACAGTCTTTATTTCAAAACATTTTTAAATGTGGATAGGTCTGCTGCAAACCTGGTCTGAGTAGTTTGTGAATTTGACTATGATATGCTTTGTTGATGTTTGGTTTTTGTTGAACCTGTTGGGAGTTCTTTGTGCTTGCTGGATTTTGATGTCTGTGTCTTTCCCCGGGTTAGGAAAAACTTCCGCTATTATTTGCTCATATAAACCTTCTACAACTTTTTCTCTCTCTTCATCTGGGACCCCAATGAGTTGGATGTTATTCATTTTTAATGAGTCACCGAGTTCTCTAAGTCTTATTTCATGCTCTTTTGCCTTAGTTTCCCTCCTTTTTTCTGCTTCATTATTCTCCATAAGTTTTTCCTTTGTATCGCTGATTAACTGCTCTGTTTCATCCATCCATGTCATGTTATCCACTTGAAATTGCCTCTCAGTTATAGCATTTTTAATTTTGTTTAGATTTTACTTCTTTTATCTCCACAGAATAAGATCCCCTGCTTTTTTCAGCCCCAGCTAGTATTCTTATTATTGTGATTCTAAATTCTGGTTCAGACATCTTGCTTGTATTTGTGTTGTTTAAGTCCCTGGCTGTCATTCCTTCCTGTTCTTTCTTTTGGGATGAATCCCTTCATTTCTTCATTTTGGATGAAGAAAAATAATAAAATAAAATAAAAATAAATAGATAAATAAATAATAAAAACAACAGAAAAAACACAAGAAGCTAGATCCTAGTTCTATTTTTGTCTGATTGTTGAAAGAAGCTTGATAGAATAGAGAAACAAGGGGAAAAAAAGAAAAGAAAACAAAGGGAAAAAAAGGAAAACGTTTGAAAATTAACATAAATGAATATAAATTAAATAAAATAAAATGGTGAAAGTAAGCTAGCATTCAAAAATTACAAAAAAGTAAAAATATATTAGAAAACATTAAAGAAAATATTTTTCATAAAAATGAAAAATAAATTTTTTTCTCTTTCTGCCAAGTTCTGTTATTCAAGTTGTGCAGATTGTTATGTTAATCCTCAGATCAGTTTTCTAGGTGTGCAAGATGGCTTGGTGTTGATCTAGCTGCATTTCAGGGATGAGAGGGGCAAAAATACTTCCATGCTACTCTGCCATCTTGCCCCCCCCCCCAAGGGACAGAAGGGTTTCAAGGAGTTATGATTAACTGATAATTTAAAGGGAACCATTTTCTTAAGTACCCTCAACTGTGGGTTGCTGAAATTTGAATGAAAGGAAGACAAAGAAATGACCATTGCATTTGGTAAAATGAAGCTGTGGGTGGATTTGAAGGTAATTTCACTGAAATAGTTGGGCTTGAGTCCAATTAGGACAAGAATGGAGACAACAAAGTAGTGGCAGCAAATCCAGTTCCAGGTGTCTTGAGTTTTGCTGTGGAAGAAACCTACATATGATAGCCACAGTTGAGGGTACTGAGGAAAATGTTTCCCTTTAAATTAAGCTATGTTTGCTCTTTTGTAAAATCTGAAGATAGTCCATTATCACCTGATATCAATTAATAAAATCAAAGCTCAATTACCTCACGATGGATTTCCGGTTTGTAGATTAACCATAACACCAGTAAAATACTTAATTTATCAAATATCTGTATATATCGTAAGTTTCAATTTTTTAGAACTACATAGGTCCTACTAGATGAACTGAAGCTTTACACTGTATTTTTACCTTCTTATTTACCGACAAACCTGTATATAGAGAATGGATGACCATACAGCATTGTTTTCTTTGTTCGCTCAAAAAGAAATCAACTTTCCCAAAGGCCAAAAAATTAGTTGATTAGAGAATATGAAGTGCCTTGGCTATGATACACATGAGTTAGTATTTGAGACCCTACGCATAGCGATGATGAGATATCCAATGATGGAAAAGTAAATGTTGTTGGATAAATGTTAGGATAAACTAAGGGGATATGGAGAGACACTGACAGCAGTGTTACAACCACCTAGTACATCAACCTCTTTTTATATCTTTCACATTATATTGTGGGTTTTTAAGGGGAAAAACAGACGAAAATTAATATCTCTAATTTTCTAAAGGTTTTAAGACTAGAAAGCTCTATATTTACTGCTTTTATTGTGTATCTAGATACATCATAATACACTGTAAAGATTCAGATTATATAAGGTAGATAAGATATGAAACTGTTGCAGGAACATTAGAAAAGATGTGTTAAAAAACGTTCACATACTCTGCTTTCATTTATTACTTTTATGGCAGGAACAAAAGTGAGAGCAATATATGTGCATAAATAAACTGTCTAAGCTATGTTATCAGAACCATCCATGCCAGAATGTTCTTTGTTAAATGGTATATTTGTATATACCAGAAGTCTTTACAGTTATTAAGGGAAGTATATTGAGTGGCAGGTTCAAAGGAAAATAATAAGTGGACTATTAAGTAGTTATTTTTCATAAGTCCTAGATTTAGGAAGTGCCACGACATTTATTAAACAGACTCAAAGAAAGTTCAAATTTAAGATCAAATTAATTATGCAAGTTGATTGACAGAATAATCAAAATAATTTCAGACCTTTAAACCCTGTGTAGTTATTTGCCTATAAAAACTACCCCATGTAAAGTTAATAATAGAGACAGATGGGCAGGGTAGGGGGAGTGAGGAAGTTTCTAGAGGAAAAAATGGTGCTCAACAGCCACATTTTCAATCACTCCACCATTCATGATTATAACATTCCATGAATTTTCCATTCAGTCCTCTGTTGAGTCTTTTCTTCTATAAATTCCCTTAATTCATATAGACTAGTAATGTAGTTAAACACTGGGTAAACTATAATTTATATTAATTAACCCATTATTGAAGCATATTGATCAACATAAGTATTAATTGATATTTATTTATAAAAATGTATTTTTATATTTCTATCCTGAATAGGTTTACAGCCCTGGGATATGTTGCCTTATATTTTAATTTTATCCCAAATTTAGAATGCAATGTAAGTAGACAAGGGGAATGCTATTTACTAAGATTATCTTCAGGAAGATGGTATATTTAAGAAAATATAAGAGTAGTGTATTATCTGAAAATATCCTTTTAATAACAAATTTATTCCTGTTAAAGTATTTTTGAGGAACCTCCATATTGTTTCCCATAGTGGCTACACCAGTTTATATTCCCACCAAGAGTCCATGAAGGTTCCCTTTATAATCTTGCCAATACTTGTTATTTCATCTTTTTGATAACAGTCTTTCTGATAGGTGTGAGGTGATATCTCATTGTGGTTTTGATTTGCATTTTCCTGATGATGGGTGATGTTGAGCATCTTTTCATGTGTCTGTTAGCCATCTGTATGTCGTTTTTGGAAAAATGGCTATTAAAGTCCTCAGATTTGTTGTTGTTATTGAGCTGTATGGGTTCTTTATATGTATTAGCTATTACCCTCATATTGAATATATGATTTGTAAATATCTTCTCCTATTCAATAGGTTGCACTTTTATTTTATTGATGGTTTCCTTTGCTGAGCAGAAACATTTTAGTTTGAGGTAGTCCCACTTGTTTATTTTGCTTTCATTACCATTGCTTTTGTAGTCAGATTATCCATATCTGTATCATCTATATCTATATCTATCTATAGATCTAAATCTATATCTGAACATATATCTATCTACCTATATCTATATCGTCTGTGTATCTCCCAAGAGCAATGTCAAGGAATTTATCCCCTATGTTTTCTTCTAGGAGTTTTTCTGGTTGGGGGTATTATATTCAAATCTTTAATCTATTTTGGATATTTTGTTGTCTGGTATAAGATAGCAGTCTAGTTTAATTCTTTTGCATGTGGCTGTCCAGTTTTCCCAGCACAATTTATTGAAGAGACTATCGTTTTGCCTACTTTGTCATAAAAATTAACCATACGATTCAACTCTTACACTTCAGGGTATTAATTTGAAGAAAACAAAAATACTAATTCAAAAAGATATGTGAACCCCTATGTTAATTGAAACATTATTTGTAAGAGACAAGTTATGGAAACAGCCTAAGTGTCCATTGATGGATGAATGGATAAAGATATGGAGCATGTACACAATGGAGTATTACTGGAGCATACAAAAATAAAGATTTGCATTTTGTGGAATGTGAATGGACCTTGAGAGTATTCAGCTAAGTGAAATAAGTCAGGCAGAAAAAGATAAACACTGTATGATTTCACTTAATTGTGAAAACTAAAAAACAAAAATAAAATGAAGCTTATAGATATGGAGAACAGACTGGTGATTAAAAGAGGAGAAAGGGGTTAAGGGTTTGGCAAAAGGGGTGATGGGATCAATTGTTTGGTAACAGATGGTAACTATACTTATTGTGGTGATCAGTTTGTAGTGCATGCAAATATTGAATTATTATGTTATACACCTGAAACTAAAATAATGAAATATACCAATTACACCTTAGTAAAGGAAGAATCCATTCTTCATTCAGGAGAAAATTGGCTGACAACTAGTTAATGTATTCACACTCTCAGAGTTCTGAATCAACTGTAGCTTCTAAAAAGAGGTACATCTCTGTATATAAACTATGAAGTATACATGTAATTAGTAAAAAAAACCTCTCATATTATATAAGGAGATCCAGTAAATAATCGATTAGACAGTCATAAAATAAACTTTAAAAATAATTTTCACACTAGTTCTCCCTATGCAGTTTTGCTACATGACTGTTTTTAATTTTCTTTTTTATATTTGAAAGAGAAAGAGAGCACAAGCAGGAGAGGGGGGAAAAAGAGGGTCAGAGGGGAGTACAGATGATCCCAAGCAGGCTCCACGCTGACAGCTGAGAGCCTGATGTAGGGCTCGAACTCAGGAACCACAAGGTCATGATGAGAGCCAAAGTTGGTGGCTTAATCGACTGAGCCACCCGGGCACCCCTGGCTGTTTTAATGTTTTAATTGCAAGAATTCTAAGGTTGGCTTTTTTAGGACATTGTTTTTCACATATATTCTTAAAACAGTTCCCAAATGGGCATGCACCATTCAAAATAAGTTAGTGTGATTTATTGCAAAAGTTGTCTCGTAATGCATGACCATCTGAAGCACTTTACAATCCCATTTTCAAAATGGATATGTATAGATAGAGATAGATGGGTAGATACATACATTTAATCCACCTGCTTGTATCTGAGATAAAACCTGAATAGATTAGCTTATTTGTTTTGTATCTGATCAAGATCAGAGTAAGATAATTAGTCTTGCCTTTTGTAATACTCCAAAATATGTAAATTTTAAGTTATAAGTGGAGCCTTAGAATATGAATTAACTTTGACATACCATACAAAAAGCTTTCGATATACTCTGAAATAGGTGTATATATATGGATAGTAGAAATTCTTTCTAGAACAACACATTACACTTTTTTCCTTCTTAACTGTGTAGCAGCGATGCACTTTACTAAATTGAGCTATTGGGCTATAACAGAATGTTGTCTAATGTAATGTGTTCTGTGATTTATGGTGGAGCTCAATATAACACCAATGGAAAAATTAAAGAACAGTCTTTTCCCCAGGTATGCAATCAAAGTCTCATAATATTTTACACATAATGTATTATTTAACATTATCTAAATTAAACAATGACTGCTTTGTTTGTACATAGAAATTTATGTGATAAAATGATCTGAAAACACCTGAGAATTTACCCAGATTTTTTTTTTAATTTTGTTTTTACATGTATTTATTTTTTGAGAAACAGAGTGAGACAAAGCGTGAGCAGGGGAGGGGCAGAGAGAGAAGGAGACACAGAATCCAAAGCAGGCTCCAGGCTCTGAGCAAGTGATCAGCACAGAGCCTGATGCGGGGCTCAAACCCACAAACTGTGAGATCATGACCTGAGCTGAAGTCGGACGCTCAACCGACTGAGCCACCCAGGCACCCCACAGATTTTTTTTTTACTTTTAGTCACTGCTACTATTGTTCTCATAAGTTATACTCATTAATATGAATCTTTATTACATTTACTATAGAATTAATGACATGACTGTATTTAGCAGAATAGTAAATTTCCGACACAACAAATCTGGATGGTGTTTTACTGACATTATAATTTAACACCCGCATTTATTTACTGAAAAAATATTTCATATAATTATTCACTCACAAAAATTTTTCTCAGTTGCTCTGATAATTTTCCTATACATTAACAATTATAGAGAACTCAAAGATGTCAAATAAGTGAGAAAACCAGAATGAGTATAATTATATTGAACATATTTATGTATATATTATCTTAAATGTATAAAAGAAGGTATTTTGTGGATTAAAATATAATTATTAATGATTGCATATATGCTATCTATAAGATGCATCTTTATTTTTATGAATGCATAACAAGTGGTCTAAAATATATGGTCTAAGGCTACAAATTATAATTGCTGGCACCTTATTTCCGTCTTAGTGTGGAGTTTGTTATGACCCTTCTATCCTTGTTTCCCGAGCATGTCCTGAATTATCTAGGGATCTATATTATAGCAGTTTTATCTGTCTTTACCTTGCCCTACATGTATGTTAGTGTATTAATTCTTGTCACACAATTTCAAACAATTTCATGGCTTAAAGTTGCAAAACCATGACCTGCCGTTGGTGAAGCTAAAGATAGTTCTAGCCGATTTAAATGCTATTGCAGTGGCATTCTGTCTACATGTTCAGGATAACCTAAGAACGCTCTTTACAGGCAGCACAGCCCCAGCATTGATGAATATTGAGCTGGCAATAGTGATGGTGTCTTTAAATCCTTTGAACTATGTTGCTCTAATTATCTCAGCACAACAAACTGATAATTTTAGGGTCCGGACTCTGTCCTCTGTCTTTACACACATCTTCACCGCAGACGGCCAGAACACCTGGTAAAAATCTATCACAAAATTGTGATACTGTACGGGAAGACAAATGACTGAAAATCTGTGTTGCATTTTGTGTGCAAGTATGTGTACAGACTGGTACAGTATTTTTTTGCCACTTCTCACTAAGATAGAATTTACACTTAACTTCTACTAATTTAAAAAATGAAAGACAGGTCACCTGGGTGGTTCGGTCAGTTAAGCATTGAATCTTGATTTTGGATCAGGTCATGATCTTGCCATTCGTGAGCTCGAGCCCACATTGAGCTCTGTGCTGACAGTGAGGAGCCTGCTTGGGATTCTCTCTCTCTATCTCTCTCTCTCTCTCTCTCTCTCTCTCTCTCTCTGCCCCTCTCCTTCTTGTGTGCACATGCTCTCTCTCTGTGTGTGTCTGTCTCTCTCTCTCTCTCAATAAATTAATAATCTTAAAAAAAAAAAACAAGGTCACCTATGACCTCTCCTTCCAATGGGGACACACCTATGATTTTCTTATCATATGGGCATTGCATGGGAGGGAAGAAGTAACATTTTATGATATGTTATGCTATAGAGAATTACAAAAAATTGTGTTTATTTTTGAGAGAGAAAGAAAGAGCAGGGGAGGGACAGAGAGAGAGGGAGACATAGAATCCAAAGCAGACTCCAGGCTCCCAGCTGTCAGCACAGAGCCCAATGAGGGGCTCAAACTCGTGAACTGCGAGATCGTGACCTGAGCCAAAGTTGGACGCTTAAGTGACTCAGCCCCCCAGGCACCCCTGTGCTACAGGGAATTTTTAATGCACTCACTACTCACTCAAGGATGGATGATCTAATTTAATATTATGAGCACTCTTTTAAACTGTGTACAGAATGTGACAATTCTTGAGCTTGTCGGGAGAACACTGGTGTTGCCCTATAGCGAGAGGCTGCAGACCTATTCTGTGCAGTTAATTGATGTTGCCAAATAATTACATCTCATTACCTATGGGACTGATCTATCCTCATCAATTATCTTCTTGCCATTCTTCCAGCTGTTTAATTTTTCTTCAGATTTTAAACAGGAATCTCCGTTTGTGAACATTGTCTAATTTCATACTGCTGTGCACCAATGCAAGGCAATTGTGATTAGTAGGAGACAACCTAGAGAAGAGAAGAGAAGAGAAAATGGATCCATTTTTGCCTCACTGTTGTCTTTTTTCACTACTTCTACATGCCTTTCTTTTTAAGTCTTTGTTTTCTGGATGAAGGGAAAGGGGGGGGTCTTTATTTTTTTCAGCTTTATTGAAATATAATTAACATACAACATCATATAACTTTAAGTTGCACAGTGCAATGATTTGATAAATGTATACTTTGCAAAATGATTACCCCATTAAGATTAGTTAACACATTCATCACCTCACATAGTTACAGTTTGTGTGTGTGTGTGTATGTGTGTGTATGTGTGTTGAAAACTTTAAAAAATATGCTCTGTTAGCAACTTTCAAATAAATATGAAACACAGTCCTGTTAACTTACAGTCACTATGCTGTACATTACATCCCCAGAACTTATTTATCTTACAACTGGAAGATACCTTTGGACCATCTTCCACCACTTGTACCACCCTCCACCCCCGTATCCCTGGCTCTGTTCTCTTTTTCTATGAGTTCATTTTTAAAGGTTACACATATTAGTACGATTGTATAGTATTTGTCCTTCTCTGTCTGACTTATGGTACTTAGCATAATGCCCTCAAGATCCATCTACGTGATTGCAAATGGCAGAATTCCCTTCTTTTTTATGGCCAAACTCCATAGATATTTATTTTCAAATATATGCATACAGTAGTTTCTTTCACCATTCATCCTTTGATGGATATTTATGTTGTTTTGCGTCTTAGCTGTCGTAATGTTCTAGTGAGCATAGGGATGCAGATGTCTGTCTGAGATAGAAAGTTAATTTTCTTCAGATACACACGCAGAAGTAAAATTGCTCGATTATATGGTAGTTCCATTTTTAATTTTGGGGGGACACCTCCATATTTTTTGTGCACCAATTTATATTCCCATCAATAGTGTACAAGAGTTAAGAGGGAGGTCTTCAGATTATAGACTTGTGCCCGGGTATTAAAGTATCTATCCTAGGGATTCCTAGAGCTGCTTGCAAAAAAATTAAATAATAATAATAATAAATAAGTGTATTTAATGTATTTTATTTTCTAATCTTAGGACCAAAGATTTCTACTAACACAGGGCTGTAATAAAACTTGGAAATTGTGAAATTCAACATCATCATTTTAGATATAAAACTCCTGAGGTACAGCCGTTAAATGTGCTTAGCATGACAGAGCTAGTATGTAGTAAAACTGTGAACAGATGTGTAGTAAATGTGTGTAGTAAAAATGAGCCTAGATTGTCTGTGTCTCTTTTAACAATTGTCTTTCTGCATTGCACGTTTTCAAAAATGAAGAAAATCACAGTATGTACTTCTTGGGTATAATTTTCATATTAACTTTTATTTTCCTTTTAGTAGTTTAATATTGGTAACACTGCTGACTTAGTGTCCATGTTCAGTGGATGTTTATCTATGAGATCATAGTTTAATGATCAACAATGTTATTATGAGTGTAAATGACTGTTTTGAAATAGTCACTAAATGTTCTTAATTTGATCATAATATGGTGAACTCTGCCTGGAGAATTTTGACTCCCACTGTCCAGTGGCTATGTAGTATTTAAATTTGCCAGGTTTTCTGATGAGTCTTTTATTTATTAATAAACAAGAAAAAAAATATATATTTGTATATATATGTTACCGCATTCAAGAAAATTAGTGAAAATCTTAAAGTAGTGTGCATACATAAAAAATAATAAATAAAGGAAGAATTCACATGCCACCTTACTGGAACAGAGTCTACCGATATATTGTTACTGACAAAGGTGTGTAAGTTTTGTCTTTTTATGTAAGTAGCTTTAAGAAGTTGGTTGGTGATTTACATATTTGTGTATATTATTTCAATGTTATTATCTTAATCCTGCCTTAAACCCTGTATTGTATCCTGATGCTGGCATTTTTAACCCCACTTGGCACTTAAGCACAGCTAGAAGATAACTTATTTGCCTTATGTCTCACAGTAAGCTAGATGTAGAGTTTCAGAATGAACATAATTCCCCTGGCTCCATTTTTATTGCTCTTTTCTTTTAATTGAAGAATTGTAGGGAACTTAGAGTCAGAGTTTTCTTTGACCTTCTTAAATAAATTGCTAGTAAAACCATCTTATTATTTGAGAAGACATACACAGGGAATTGCCTTGTGAACAAATCATATTTATTGCTCTTTGCCTATTTAGATGCTACTGTCAAAAATTATCAATGCCTATGAACATAAAATTGAAGTCAAGCATCTGTGAATTCCGCACACACGTTTGCAGAGTGCTGTAATCTGTATCATAGGCATCATTAACTTAAGCAATTAAGTTCAATGTCCTAGTTTCTGTTGACAAGTGTTACTATTTTTAGGATTTTTCTTCATGTCTTACATTGCTTCACTGCTCTTGCACCTCATGAGAAAAAAGAATCACATTTATGTTAATTCTTTTTAAAATTCCCCACTGCAGCCAAAGGGTGATAAACATGAACTGTCTGAGTAATTAAGTCAGAGTGCTCCTCTTAAGGAAGTTCCACTTAGAAAAAGCCATTGCTAAAGGGGGTTGCTTTAAATGCAAACCAATCATTAATTTCAGGGCCACTTCCGGGGACTCTCCTGGCGATTATAAATCACTAAAATTGGTTTACGACTGCACTAATACACTTTAAAATAACTTAGAAGAAATCATGATGGAACAGTCATTTGGCAATAGGAAGCTTTTGCTCTTCTTTACATACTTATTTCTACCAATTATTTTACAGGAAATTATTGGATCGATTTTACTGGCACCATATGTAGTTATTTACTAAAATTAAAAAAAAAAAATTCTGATTTTGAAAACAAAGTAGAGTTTATGTTATATGAGGTTGCAGGTCACCAAGAACATTAGAGTTCATCCTGAGGGAGACAGTAATATTATCTTTTATTATTTGGAATTGCAGATAAAAATATTTTGCATTTGTTAACACTGATTCAACATTAAACAATGATCAAAAAGCTACTATGTCTTAAAAGCAGCGATGTAGTCATTTTTCGAGGTATGCACCTCTTTCAAAGCTTAGCAAAGTGATCTATAAAAGTATCACAAAGTCAATGAACTTCTTCTTCAGCAGCTTTGCTAACTGAGCAAATAAAAATGAATGCCCATGAATCAATTCCACTCAATTCGAAAGTAATGTATCAGTGTGTCATAGGGTGTTGACGCTGGGTTTAGGTCCTGGCGGTGTCAGAAAAAAATCCTCACTCTGGTTCAAATTTTGGCAGGTCCATCTTCAGAAAAGTTTTCCCCATTTGTCATTAGAGGGGCCAGGATTACACCTCTAAGATACAGGTCCTCAGTCTCTCATTTGTAACGTTGGAGGCAAATGGGTTTTGAAATTCTTTTTTTTTTTTTTTTTTTTTTTTTCCCGTTTTAAAATGATAGATATACAGGCGCCTGGCTGGCTCAGTCAGTTGAGCGTCCGACTTTGGCTCAGGTCGTGATTTTGCAGTCCGTGAGTTCAAGCCCCGCATCAGGCTCTGTGCTGACCGCTCAGAGCCTGGAGGCTGCTTTGGATTCTGTGTCTCCCTCTCTCTCTGCCCCTCCCCCACTCATGCTCTGTCTCTGTCTCTCTCTCTCTGTCAAAAATAAATAACATTAAAGAAAATTTACAATGACAGATATAAACAAGAGATGACCAGGCTGCGGGACTGCACCCCATCCTGTCATCAAACACATTATTACTTCTACATGGGATCATGAACAACCTCACAGAGGAGACACTTTTGTACCCGCTGGCCCGACATCTGATCAGGTTTTACCGCCAAGAGAGTTTGTGTCAAACTCTGAACAAATATTTTCACCTTCAGTACCTTTGGGATATTAGAAGTTTGGGAAAAACCTGGTGTCTCACCCCACACAGCTTGACAATTCTAAAATTGTGTTTATTTTAGACGCTAGGGCTTTACATCATTTTGCTGAACATCGAGCACTTTATCTCACACTTCATGTGCAAGTTAAGAGGCAAACGCGTGAAATGAGTTTTGGCAAACTGCCAAAGCCCTGCAGCAGCTGTGTGTCCAGGTGGGACTTGATGGGGCTTCGACAGGGGAAGTGTCACTCAAGTGTCTGACACCATTGTCTTTTCATGGCAGGAGGTGGGCCTTTTGATGACTTAGTGGGCACAATAGCTACAATTAATCCTCCTGGTAGAAATGTGTTTCTACAGGACTTACTAGTCATTTCTAAAAATACAAACCTAAATATCAGGAAACAAATGACTTCCCTTGAAGACCAAGAGGCTGAATATTTCTTCCTTACCAAGATAACCCTACCAGGAAGAGTGAGATCATTTTTACATTTCAACTGAGGAGTATTTAAAATATGGAGACTGAAAAAAAAATATGGAGACTGCACATCATGAGGCACAGGTGTAATTAATTAAAGGATTAAAAAATCTGTGTGTGTGTGTGTGTGTGTGTGTGTGTGTGTGTAGCATGTGCTTCTATCCATACATAATTGATAAATGATGTGCTACTTATCATATGATAGTTTTGGTTGCCAGAATTAATAACTGCTTCTTTCAATTTTTGGGTCTTTCCATTAAGTGAGCTTTCTTGAAACTCTTGGTGACCAAATGCCAGTGTTGTACAACTGAACCTGGCTTTATACGACAAGTGTATTTTTAAAATTTAAATGTAGGTGCAATCATACTTTAATTTCTCCAGAGAAACAGGATACTAAAAGTAATCTTGTGTGAATCATTTTATCCTAATGTAGGTAATCGCTTCTAAAGTACTATAGGCTTGGAATTTTACAAATGGATTTCTCTTGAAAAACTGTATAGTAATTTGTGTATTAAAAAATAGCTCCAGAGGAAGTTCTTTATACCACAACTACTAAATGTGAAGATACCTGCTTTCAAAATGTGATAGATATGTTCTTTCTTTCCTGGCTCCCATTTAATAATGGTCATGGAAAATTTTACATTGCAAAAAAACACACAAAAAACCCAAACACCTGCAACAACAGCAGCAACAACAACAACAACCACAAAAGCAACCTCTAAAAATGGCTTCTTTGGAGTTAAGCACAAATCATAATTTCTACAATATTGCATAATTTTCATCTTAATACAATGTTTAATTAATGAATTGATAAAGAATCTCTCTCCCTCTTTGTATCTCCTTCTCTATACTTAACACATACATAATAGTGTCTGATACCATATATAGAAAGACATACTCATCCTTAGACTACATTGTGTGCTATTTTGATAATTAAAAATATAAAATGGCTCTATGCTGAGAAATAAACATTTTGTCTCTGTCAATCAGCAGGCACATGTTTTGTTGTTCACTTGCAATATTGGCTTAAAAACAAGAAATCACGGTAGAACATCTCATTGACATTCAATAGGAAAATAGTGCTGACAGAATGTTACAAGAACTCGAGTGGATCCAGGCCAAGAGAGTAAATTAAAAACAGTCTGATAGCTGTCTTAACATTTTACAAGGCAGGCAATATGATCAAGTTGTTGAGCTGACATCATAAAATCATTTGAAACCAAGATTGGGTTCTGTTTCAGAGATACATTTTTTATAACCTTGCTACTTTGATTAAACGGTGTACCTCTGTCTGCAGCTTTGGAGTAGAGCGTCTATACCGATCTCACACATACAGCCACTCACTTACTCATACATACTTTTATGGATACCCTCAAGGACAAATGAGCAGACTTTTCCTGGAATTGAGTTTGAGCATCACCTCATTTATTTGTCTACTTATCTGTATCTTAGTTTATAACCATCTCATATTTATACCAAACTGTGACACGTATTTTCATGTAATACATCATCTTGACAGTGCAGACCTTGGGGACAAGCAAAGGAGATGGTCTGCTGTGCCTACTGACACAGAAAGGTATTTTAGGACCCCGTTCAGGAAAATCTCCTACCCCATCGATCCTTTATTCACTCACTCATTCGTTTACTGACAGCAAAATCAAAATTGAAGTTAATAACACAGTCATTAACTGGGTACTTATTTATTGAGCAATTACTGTGCGCTCAGCGTCATTCGCGGTGATGTGCAGATGTGACCTCTGCTCTCACAGAGCCCACATCAGTGAAGTAGCTCTCATTAATGTCACTTGCTTTATATATTTTCAAGGAAGAAAACTTCTAAGCGTTGTTTTCAATCATTTAATGAAATGTGTGTGAAAATATAAGCAGACACTGCTTTGGTATTATACACGATATCAGTGTACAAAGGCATCATTTGCTCTTCTAAAGAACTTACTCCCTGACATTTTGGTATCTGAAAACTCTGATTACACCTGTGTACAGACCTCTACCTGTGTGCTGTAAGATCATTCAAGTTGCCACATGAGCTATTATAAAATACATGAGGGGGCTTCTGGGTCGCTCAGTCAGTTGAGCGTCGGACTTTGACTCAGGTGATGATCTCCTTGTCTGTGAGTTTGATCCCTGCATCAGGCTCTGTGCTGACAGCTCAGAGCCTGGAACCTGCTTTGGATTCTGTGTCTCCCTCTTTGCCCTTCCCCTGCTCACCTGCTCATGCTCTCTCTCTCTCTCTCTCTGTCTCTCTCTCTCTCTCTCTGTCTCTGTCTCTGTCTCTGTCTCTCAAAAACAAACATTAAAAAAAAATAGGTGAACACACTTCTGTTTTCATGTACACATACCAGGGCTACTCCTCAAACATTTTATATCTGAGAACAGCTAGACATAAAATGAGCATTAGTGCTGCATAAATGTTTTGACAAAAGTATCTGTTGAAATAGATTAGAATTAAGGCCAAAACAAAAGTGGTCCTTCGGTGAGGATGGTTTGAGAAGTATTGGTCTGGATGAGGGATTCTCAACCAGTGTGATTTTGCACCTCCTCTCTCCCTCACGTGGCAATCTCTACAGGCATTTTGGTTGTTACAACTGGGAGATTGGTGGTACCACTGGAATCTAGTGGGTAAGGGGCCAGGGCTACTGTGAACATCCCACAATGTACATGATGCCCCCTGCTCCCCACCATAAAGACGTTTCTACCAATGCTGCTGATGTTGGGAAAACCTATCTTAAGCTGATCAGAAAACTTTGGGGTTTATAGTAAAGAGACTATACCATACGTGTTCATGATTTTTGAAGAGAGAGTTTCCCTGACAAAATTCTTTAAACAGTTGCTAAGGACATGATATGAGATGAGCCTGGAGAAAGTTGATGGGCTGAGAGTGTGTTCCAGGGTAAAGAGCTAGTAGTGAGCTAGCGAGAGGGAAACAAGTGAGCTGTGTGGGTGGAGGGGGGTGGTGAAAGAAGGATTTTTATGCCTCCCAACATACCAATCCCTCATGGCTGTGGGAGCTGACAGTACTGGCAGCAACTTGGAGAGATGGGATTAAGAAAGATGAGCCAGGTTTTGGATGTCTTTCTTTTTGTTCACTGCTCAGCATCCTAGAATACATGCGGTGGCCCATAACAAAAATCATCCAGTCCGTAATGTCTGTAGTGCCAGAGTTAGAAACCTTGGTGTTGTGGGCTGAATGTTTGTATGCCCGTGAATTTATACGTTGAAGTTTAACCCTTAATGTGATGACATTTGCAAGTGGGACCTATGGCAGGTAGTTAGGGTTAGATGAGATCATAAGGGTGGGGCCCCAGTCTCATGGCCCTTGTAAGAAGGCACGCCAGAGATTTTGTGTTTGTGTTTTCTCCCTCTCCCTCGATTTCTCCTCATGTCTCCCTGTTTCGCCACGTGAGAACAGAGCCAGAGAGAAAGTGGGTATCTACAAACCAGGGAAAATCATCTCACCAGAACCCAACCCTTCTGGCACCCTGATCTGAGACTTGCAGCATCAAGATTGGTGGGAAATAAATTTCTGTTGTTTAAACCGTCTAATCTATGGCATTTTGCTATGGCAGCCCGAGCCGACTAATACATCCGATCTAGACCATTGTAAGCCACTAAACATAGCAATCTTACCAGACTTTAAAAATAATTTTAAGAAGTCATACTACTCTGTTAAACTCCTTTCAGATCACACACACGTGTTATTTTTATTTGGAGTTAGCCTTTCTCCTAAACCAATCAGAGTAGATGTAAGTTTGTTTCTTTTTTTCTGTTTAGTATTATTCTTCAGGCCATCTTTCGTGGGCACTTTATTAACATCACAGTTTTGTGGCACGTGCTCCACCAAATTGATAGTTGGCTATAAAGAACATGTCTCTATCAGTC